>NW_028226862.1:0-23940 GCF_052327205.1 Somniosus microcephalus
TTCACCTTCTCCTTCTCCTTCTTCTACTTCTTCTGATTCACCCTCCAGACTTCACCTTCTCCTTCTCCTTCTTCTACTTCTTCTGCTTCTCCCTCCAGACTTCACCTTCTCCTTCTCCTTCTTCTGCTTCTTCTGATTCACCCTCCAGACTTCACCTTCTCCTTCTCTTTCTTCTGCTTCTTCTGATTCACCCTCCAGACTTCACCTTCCTCTTCTCCTTCTTCTGATTCTTCTGATTCACCCTCCAGACTTCACCTTCTCCTTCTCCTTCTTTTGCTTCTTCTGCTTCACACTCCAGACTTCACCTTCTCCTTCTCCTTCTTCTGCTTCTTCTGATTCACTCCTCCTTACTTCACCTTCTCCTTCTCCTTCTTCTGCTTCTTCTGATTCACCCTCCTGACTTCACCTTCTCCTTCTCCTTATTCTGCTTCTTCTGTTTCATCCTCCAGACTTCACCTTCTCCTTCTCCTTCTTCTGCTTCTTCTGATTCACCCTCCAGACTTCACCTTCTCCTTCTCCTTCTTCTGCTTCTTCTGATTCACCCTCCAGACTTCACCTTCTCCTTCTCCTTCTTCTACTTCTTCTGATTCACCCTCTAGACTTCACCTTCTCCTTCTCCTTCTTCTGCTTCTTCTGATTCACCCTCCAGACTTCACCTTCTCCTTCTCCTTCGTCTACTTCTTCTGATTCACCCTCCAGACTACACCTTCTCCTTCTCCTTCTTCTACTTCTTCTGATTCACCCTCCAGACTTCACCTTCTCCTTCTCCTTCTTCTGTTTCTTCTGATTCACCCCTCCAGACTTCACCTTCTCCTTCTCCTTCTTCTACTTCTTCTGATTCACCCTCCAGACTTCACCTTCTCCTTCTCCTTCTTCTACTTCGTCTGATTCACCCTCCAGACTTCACCTTCTCCTTCTCCTTCTTCTACTTCTTCTGCTTCTCCCTCCAGACTTCACCTTCTCCTTCTCCTTCTTCTGCTTCTTCTGATTCACCCTCCTGACTTCACCTTCTCCTTCTCCTTCTTCTGCTTCTTCTGCTTCACCCTCCTGACTTCACCTTCTCCTTCTCCTTCTTCTACTTCTTCTGATTCACCCTCCAGACTTCACCTTCTCCTTCTCCTTCTTCTGCTTCCTCTGCTTCACCCTCCAGACTTCACCTTCTCCTTCTCCTTCTTCTGCTTCTTCTGCTTCGCCCTCCAGACATCACCTTCTCCTTCTCCTTCTTCTGCTTCTTCTGCTTCACCCTCCAGACTTCACCTTCTCCTTCTCCTTCTTCTGCTTCTTCTGCTTCACTCTCCTGACTTCACCTTCTCCTTCTCCTTCTTCTACTTCTTCTGATTCACCCTCCACACTTCACCTTCTCCTTCTCCTTCTTCTGCTCTTCTGCTTCTCCCTCCAGACTTCACCTTCTCCTTCTCCTTCTTCTGCTTCTTCTGCTGCGCCCTTCCAGACTTCATGCTTCTCCTTCTCCTTCTTCGTGCTTCTTCTGCTTCACCCTCCTGACTTCACCTTCTCCTTCTCCTTCTTCTACTTCTTCTGTTTCACCCCCCTGACTTCTCCTGCTCCTTCTCCTTCTTCTGCTTCTTCTGATTCACCCTCCTAACTTTACCTTCTCCTTCTCCTTCTTCTGCTTCTTCTGATTCACCCTCCTGACTTCACCTTCTCCTTCTCCTTCTTCTGCTTCTTCGAATTCACCCTCCAGACTTCACCTTCTCCTTCTCCTTCTTCTGCTTCTTCTGATTCACCCTCCAGACTTCACCTTCTCCTTCTCCTTCTTCTGCTTCTTCTGATTGACCCTCCAGACCTCACCTTCTCCTTCTCCTTCTTCTACTTCTTCTGAATCACCCTCCAGACTTCATCTTCTCCTTCTCCTTCTTCTGCTTCTTCTGATTCACCCCTCCAGACTTCACCTTCTCCTTCTCCTTCTTCTGCTTCTTCTGATTCACCCCTCCAGACTTCACCTTCTCCTTCTCCTTCTTCTACTTCTTCTGATTCACCCTCCTGACTTCACCTTCTCCTTCTTCTGCTTCTTCTGCTTCACCCTCCAGACTTCACCTTCTCCTGCTCCTTCTTCTGCTTCTTCTGCTTCACCCTCCCAGACTTCACCTTCTCCTTCTCCTTCTTCTGCTTCTTCTGCTTCACCCCTCCTGACTTCACCTTCTCCTTCTCCTTCTTCTACTTCTTCTGATTCACCCTCCAGACTTCACCTTCTCCTTCTCCTTCTTCTGCTTCTTCTGATTCACCCTCCAGACTTCACCTTCTCCTTCTCCTTATTCTGCTTCTTCTGATTCACCCTCCAAACTTCACCTTCTCCTTCTCCTTCTTCTACTTCTTCTGATTCACCCTCCAGACTTCACCTTCTCCTTCTCCTTCTTCTGCTTCTTCTGGTTCACCCTCCAGACTTCACCTTCTCCTTCTCCTTCGTCTACTTCTTCTGATTCACCCTCCAGACTACACCTTCTCCTTCTCCTTCTTCTACTTCTTCTGATTCACCCTCCAGACTTCACCTGTCTCCTTCTCCTTCTTCTGTTTCTTCTGATTCACCCTCCAGACTTCACCTTCTCCTTCTCCTTCTTCTACTTCTTCTGATTCACCCTCCAGACTTCACCTTCTCCTTCTCCTTCTTCTACTTCTTCTGATTCACCCTCCAGACTTCACCTTCTCCTTCACCTTCTTCTACTTCTTCTGCTTCACCCTCCTGACTTCACCTTCTCCTTCTCCTTCTTCTGCTTCTTCTGATTCACCCTCCAGACTTCACCTTCTCCTTCTCTTTCTTCTGCTTCTTCTGATTCACCCTCCAGACTTCACCTTCTCCTTCTCCTTCTTCTGATTCTTCTGATTCACCCTCCAGACTTCACCTTTCTCCTTCTCCTTCTTCTGCTTCTTCTGATTCACCCTCCTGACTTCACCTTCTCCTTCTTCTACTTCTTCTGATTCACCCTCCTGACTTCACCTTCTCCTTCTCCTTCTTCTACTTCTTCTGCTTCACCCTCCAGACTTCACCTTCTCCTTCTCCTTCTTCTACTTCTTCTGATTCACCCTCCAGACTTCACCTTCTCCTTCTCCTTCTTTTGCTTCTTCTGCTTCACACTCCAGACTTCACCTTCTCCTTCTCCTTCTTCTGCTTCTTCTGATTCACCCTCCTTACTTCACCTTCTCCTTCTCCTTCTTCTGCTTCTTCTGATTTACCCTCCTGACTTCACCTTCTCCTTCTCCTTATTCTGCTTCATCTGTTTCACCCTCCAGACTTCACCTTCTCCTTCTCCTTCTTCTGCTTCTTCTGATTCACCCTCCAGACTACACCTTCTCCTTCTCCTTCTTCTACTTCTTCTGATTCACCCTCCAGACTTCACCTTCTCCTTCTCCTGCTTCTGCTTCTTCTGATTCACCCTCCAGACTTCACCTTCTCCTTCTCCTTCGTCTACTTCTTCTGATTCACCCTCCAGACTACACCTTCTCCTTCTCCTTCTTCTACTTCTTCTGATTCACCCTCCAGACTTCACCTTCTCCTTCTCCTTTCTTCTGTTTCTTCTGATTCACCCTCCAGACTTCACCTTCTCCTTCTCCTTCTTCCACTTCTTCTGATTCACCCTCCAGACTTCACCTTCTCCTTCTCCTTCTTCTACTTCTTCTGATTCACCCTCCAGACTTCACCTTCTCCTTCTCCTTCTTCTACTTCTTCTGCTTCTCACTCCAGACTTCACCTTCTCCTTCTCCTTCTTCTGCTTCTTCTGATTCACCCTCCAGACTTCACCTTCTCCTTCTCCTTCTTCTACTTCTTCTGATTCACCCTCCAGACTTCACCTTCTACTTCTCCTTCTTCTACTTCTTCTGATTCACCCTCCAGACTTCACCTTCTCCTTCTCCTTCTTCTACTTCTTCCGATTCACCCTCCTGACTTCACCCTTCTCCTTCTCCTACTTCTGCTTCTTCTGCTTCACCCTCCTGACTTCACCTTCTCCTTCTCCTTCTTCTACTTCTTCTGATTCACCCTCCAGACTTCACCTTCTCCTTCTCCTTCTTCTGCTTCCTCTGCTTCACCCTCCAGACTTCACCTTCTCCTTCTCCTTCTTCTGCTTCTTCTGCTTCGCCCTCCAGACATCACCTTCTCCTTCTCCTTCTTCTGCTTCTTCTGCTTCACCCTCCAGACTTCACCTTCTCCTTCTCCTTCTTCTGCTTCTTCTGCTTCACTCTCCTGACTTCACCTTCTCCTTCTCCTTCTTCTACTTCTTCTGATTCACCCTCCAGACTTCACCTTCTCCTTCTCCTTCTTCTGCTTCTTCTGCTTCACCCTCCAGACTTCACCTTCTCCTTCTCCTTCTTCTGCTTCTTCTGCTGCGCCCTCCAGACTTCACCTTCTCCTTCTCCTTCTTCTGCTTCTTCTGCTTCACCCTCCTGACTTCACCTTCTCCTTCTCCTTCTTCTACTTCTTCTGTTTCACCCCCCTGACTTCACCTGCTCCTTCTCCTTCTTCTGCTTCTTCTGATTCACCCTCCTGACTTCACCTTCTCCTTCTCCTTCTTCTGCTTCTTCTAATTCACCCTCCAGACTTCACCTTCTCCTTCTCCTTCTTCTGCTTCTTCTGCTTCGCCCTCCAGACATCACCTTCTCCTTCTCCTTCTTCTGCTTCTTCTGCTTCACCCTCCAGACTTCACCTTCTCCTTCTCCTTCTTCTGCTTCTTCTGCTTCACTCTCCTGACTTCACCTTCTCCTTCTCCTTCTTCTACTTCTTCTGCTTCACCCTCCAGACTTCACCTTCTCCTTCTCCTTCTTCTGCTTCTTCTGCTGCGCCCTCCAGACTTCACCTTCTCCTTCTCCTTCTTCTGCTTCTTCTGCTTCACCCTCCTGACTTCACCTTCTCCTTCTCCTTCTTCTACTTCTTCTGTTTCACCCCCCTGACTTCACCTGCTCCTTCTCCTTCTTCTGCTTCTTCTGATTCACCCTCCTAACTTTACCTTCTCCTTCTCCTTCTTCTGCTTCTTCTGATTCACCCTCCTGACTTCACCTTCTCCTTCTCCTTCTTCTGCTTCTTCTGATTCACCCTCCAGACTTCACCTTCTCCTTCTCCTTCTTCTGCTTCTTCTGATTCACCCTCCAGACTTCACCTTCTCCTTCTCCTTCTTCTACTTCTTCTGATTCACCCTCCTGACTTCACCTTCTCCTTCTTCTGCTTCTTCTGCTTCACCCTCCAGACTTCACCTTCTCCTGCTCCTTCTTCTGCTTCTTCTGCTTCACCCTCCAGACTTCACCTTCTCCTTCTCCTTCTTCTGCTTCTTCTGCTTCACCCTCCTGACTTCACCTTCTCCTTCTCCTTCTTCTACTTCTTCTGATTCACCCTCCAGACTTCACCTTCTCCTTCTCCTTCTTCTGCTTCTTCTGCTTCACCCTCCAGACTTCACCTTCTTCTTCTCCTTCTTCTGCTTCTTCTGCTTCGCCCTCCAGACTTCACCTTCTCCTTCTCCATCGTCTGCTTCTTCTGCTTCACTCTCCTGACTTCACCTTCTCCTTCTCCTTCTTCTACTTCTTCTGATTCACCCTCCAGACTTCAGCTTCTCCTTCTCCTTCTTCTGCTTCTTCTGCTTCACCCTCCAGACTTCAGCTTCTCCTTCTCCTTCTTCTGCTTCTTCTGCTGCGCCCTCCAGACTTCACCTTCTCCTTCTCCTTCTTCTGCTTCTTCTGCTTCACCGTCCTGACTTCACCTTCTCCTTCTCCTTCTTCTACTTCTTCTGCTTCACCCCCCTGACTTCACCTGCTCCTTCTCCTTCTTCTGCTTCTTCTGATTCACCCTCCTAACTTCACCTTCTCCTTCTCCTTCTTCTGCTTCTTCTGATTCACCCTCCTGACTTCACCTTCTCCTTCTCCTTCTTCTGCTTCTTCTGATTCACCCTCCAGACTTCACCTTCTCCTTATCCTTCTTCTGCTTCTTCTGTTTCACCATCCAGACTTCACCTTCTCCTTCTCCTTCTTCTGCTTCTTCTGAGTCACCCTCCAGACTTCATCTTCACCTTCTCCTTCTTCTGCTTCTTCTGATTCACCCTCCAGACTTCACCTTCTCCTTCTCCTTCTTCTGCTTCTTCTGATTCACCCTCCAGACTTCACCTTCTCCTTCTCCTTCTTCTACTTCTTCTGATTCACCCTCCAGACTTCATCTTCTCCTTCTCCTTCTTCTACTTCTTCAGATTCACCCTCCAGTCTTCACCTTCTCCTTCTCCTTCTTCTGTTTCTTCTGCTTCACCCTCCAGACTTCACCTTCTCCTTCTCTTTCTTCTGCTTCTTCTGATTCACCCTCCAGACTTCACCCTCTCCTTCTCCTTCTTCTGATTCTTCTGATTCACCCTCCAGACTTAACCTTCTCCTTCTCCTTCTTCTGCTTCTTCTGATTCACCCTCCAGACTTCACCTTCTCCTTCTCCTTCTTCTGCTTCTTCTGATTCACCCTCCAGACTTCATCTTCTCCTTCTCCTTCTTCTGCTTCTTCTGATTCACCCTCCAGACTTCACCTTCTCCTTCTCCTTCTTCTGCTTCTTCTGATTCACCCTCCAGACTTCACCTTCTCCTTCTCCTTCTTCTACTTCTTCTGATTCACCCTCCAGACTTCACCTTCTCCTTCTCCTTCTTCTACTTCTTCAGATTCACCCTCCAGTCTTCACCTTCTCCTTCTCCTTCTTCTGTTTCTTCTGCTTCACCCTCCAGACTTCACCTTCTCCTTCTCTTTCTTCTGCTTCTTCTGATTCACCCTCCAGACTTCACCTTCTCCTTCTCCTTCTTCTGATTCTTCTGATTCACCCTCCAGACTTCACCTTCTCCTTCTCCTTCTTCTGCTTCTTCTGATTCACCCTCCTGACTTCACCTTCTCCTTCTCCTTCTTCTACTTCTTCTGATTCACCCTCCTGACTTCACCTTCTCCTTCTTCTACTTCTTCTGCTTCACCCTCCAGACTTCACCTTCTCCTTCTCCTTCTTCTACTTCTTCTGCTTCGCCCTCCAGACTTCACCTTCTCCTTCTCCTTCTTCTGCTTCTTCTGATTCACCCTCCAGACTTCACCTTCTCCTTCTCTTTCTTCTGCTTCTTCTGATTCACCCTCCAGACTTCACCTTCTCCTTCTCCTTCTTCTGATTCTTCTGATTCACCCTCCAGACTTCACCTTCTCCTTCTCCTTCTTCTGCTTCTTCTGATTCACCCTCCTGACTTCACCTTCTCCTTCTCCTTCTTCTACTTCTTCTGATTCACCCTCCTGACTTCACCTTCTCCTTCTCCTTCTTCTACTTCTTCTGCTTCACCCTCCAGACTTCACCTTCTCCTTCTCCTTCTTCTACTTCTTCTGATTCACCCTCCAGACTTCACCTTCTCCTTCTCCTTCTTTTGCTTCTTCTGCTTCACACTCCAGACTTCACCTTCTCCTTCTCCTTCTTCTGCTTCTTCTGATTCACCCTCCTTACTTCACCTTCTCCTTCTCCTTCTTCTGCTTCTTCTGATTCACCCTCCTGACATCACCTTCTCCTTCTCCTTATTCTGCTTCTTCTGTTTCCCCCTCCAGACTTCACCTTCTCCTTCTCCTTCTTCTGCTTCTTCTGATTCACCCTCCAGACTTCACCTTCTCCTTCTCCTTCTTCTGCTTCTTCTGATTCACCCTCCAGACTTCACCTTCTCCTTTTCCTTCTTCTACTTCTTCTGATTCACCGTCCAGACTTCACCTTCTCCTTCTCCTTCTTCTGCTTCTTCTGATTCACCCTCCAGACTTCACCTTCTCCTTCTCCTTCGTCTACTTCTTCTGATTCACCCTCCAGACTACACCTTCTCCTTCTCCTTCTTCTACTTCTTCTGATTCACCCTCCAGACTTCACCTTCTCCTTCTCCTTCTTCTGTTTCTTCTGATTCACCCTCCAGACTTCACCTTCTCCTTCTCCTTCTTCTACTTCTTCTGATTCACCCTCCAGACTTCACCTTCTCCTTCTCCTTCTTCTACTTCGTCTGATTCACCCTCCAGACTTCACCTTCTCCTTCTCCTTCTTCTACTTCTTCTGCTTCTCCCTCCAGACTTCACCTTCTCCTTCTCCTTCTTCTGCTTCTTCTGATTCACCCTCCTGACTTCACCTTCCCCTTCTCCTTCTTCTGCTTCTTCTGCTTCACCCGCCTGACTTCACCTTCTCCTTCTCCTTCTTCTACTTCTTCTGATTCACCCTCCAGACTTCACCTTCTCCTTCTCCTTCCTCTGCTTCCTCTGCTTCACCCTCCAGACTTCACCATCTCCTTCTCCTTCTTCTGCTTCTTCTGCTTCACTCTCCTGACTTCACCTTCTCCTTCTCCTTCTTCTACTTCTTCTGATTCACCCTCCACACTTCACCTTCTCCTTCTCCTTCTTCTGCTTCTTCTGCTTCTCCCTCCAGACTTCACCTTCTCCTTCTCCTTCTTCTGCTTCTTCTGCTGCGCCCTCCAGACTTCACCTTCTCCTTCTCCTTCTTCTGCTTCTTCTGCTTCACCCTCCTGACTTCACCTTCTCCTTCTCCTTCTTCTACTTCTTCTGTTTCACCCCCCTGACTTCACCTGCTCCTTCTCCTTCTTCTGCTTCTTCTGATTCACCCTCCTAACTTTACCTTCTCCTTCTCCTTCTTCTGCTTCTTCTGATTCACCCTCCTGACTTCACCTTCTCCTTCTCCTTCTTCTGCTTCTTCGAATTCACCCTCCAGACTTCACCTTCTCCTTCTCCTTCTTCTGCTTCTTCTGCTTCACCCTCCAGACTTCAGCTTCTCCTTCTCCTTCTTCTGCTTCTTCTGCTGCGCCCTCCAGACTTCACCTTCTCCTTCTCCTTCTTCTGCTTCTTCTGCTTCACCGTCCTGACTTCACCTTCTCCTTCTCCTTCTTCTACTTCTTCTGCTTCACCCCCCTGACTTCACCTGCTCCTTCTCCTTCTTCTGCTTCTTCTGATTCACCCTCCTAACTTCACCTTCTCCTTCTCCTTCTTCTGCTTCTTCTGATTCACCCTCCTGACTTCACCTTCTCCTTCTCCTTCTTCTGCTTCTTCTGATTCACCCTCCAGACTTCACCTTCTCCTTATCCTTCTTCTGCTTCTTCTGTTTCACCCTCCAGACTTCTCCATCTCCTTCTCCTTCTTCTGCTTCTTCTGATTCACCCTCCAGACTTCATCTTCTCCTTCTCCTTCTTCTGCTTCTTCTGATTCACCCTCCAGACTTCACCTTCTCCTTCTCCTTCTTCTGCTTCTTCTGATTCACCCTCCAGACTTCACCTTCTCCTTCTCCTTCTTCTAAATCTTCTGATTCACCCTCCAGACTTCATCTTCTCCTTCTCCTTCTTCTACTTCTTCAGATTCACCCTCCAGTCTTCACCTTCTCCTTCTCCTTCTTCTGTTTCTTCTGCTTCACCCTCCAGACTTCACCTTCTCCTTCTCTTTCTTCTGCTTCTTCTGATTCACCCTCCAGACTTCACCCTCTCCTTCTCCTTCTTCTGATTCTTCTGATTCACCCTCCAGACTTAACCTTCTCCTTCTCCTTCTTCTGCTTCTTCTGATTCACCCTCCAGACTTCACCTTCTCCTTCTCCTTCTTCTGCTTCTTCTGATTCACCCTCCAGACTTCATCTTCTCCTTCTCCTTCTTCTGCTTCTTCTGATTCACCCTCCAGACTTCACCTTCTCCTTCTCCTTCTTCTGCTTCTTCTGATTCACCCTCCAGACTTCACCTTCTCCTTCTCCTTCTTCTACTTCTTCTGATTCACCCTCCAGACTTCACCTTCTCCTTCTCCTTCTTCTACTTCTTCAGATTCACCCTCCAGTCTTCACCTTCTCCTTCTCCTTCTTCTGTTTCTTCTGCTTCAACCTCCAGACTTCATCTTCTCCTTCTCTTTCTTCTGCTTCTTCTGATTCACCCTCCAGACTTCACCTTCTCCTTCTCCTTCTTCTGCTTCTTCTGATTCACCCTCCAGACTTCACCTTCTCCTTCTCCTTCTTCTACTTCTTCTGATTCACCCTCCAGACTTCACCTTCTCCTTCTCCTTCTTCTACTTCTTCAGATTCACCCTCCAGTCTTCACCTTCTCCTTCTCCTTCTTCTGTTTCTTCTGCTTCACCCTCCAGACTTCACCTTCTCCTTCTCCTTCTTCTACTTCTTCTGATTCACCCTCCTGACTTCACCTTCTCCTTCTCCTTCTTCTACTTCTTCTGCTTCACCCTCCAGACTTCGCCTTCTCCTTCTCCTTCTTCTGCTTCTTCTGATTCACCCTCCTGACTTCACCTTCTCCTTCTCCTTCTTCTACTTCTTCTGATTCACCCTCCAGACTTCAGCTTCTCCTTCTCCTTCTTCTGCTTCTTCTGCTTCACCCTCCAGACTTCAGCTTCTCCTTCTCCTTCTTCTGCTTCTTCTGCTGCGCCCTCCAGACTTCACCTTCTCCTTCTCCTTCTTCTGCTTCTTCTGCTTCACCGTCCTGACTTCACCTTCTCCTTCTCCTTCTTCTACTTCTTCTGCTTCACCCCCCTGACTTCACCTGCTCCTTCTCCTTCTTCTGCTTCTTCTGATTCACCCTCCTAACTTCACCTTCTCCTTCTCCTTCTTCTGCTTCTTCTGATTCACCCTCCTGACTTCACCTTCTCCTTCTCCTTCTTCTGCTTCTTCTGATTCACCCTCCAGACTTCACCTTCTCCTTATCCTTCTTCTGCTTCTTCTGTTTCACCATCCAGACTTCACCTTCTCCTTCTCCTTCTTCTGCTTCTTCTGAGTCACCCTCCAGACTTCATCTTCACCTTCTCCTTCTTCTGCTTCTTCTGATTCACCCTCCAGACTTCACCTTCTCCTTCTCCTTCTTCTGCTTCTTCTGATTCACCCTCCAGACTTCACCTTCTCCTTCTCCTTCTTCTACTTCTTCTGATTCACCCTCCAGACTTCATCTTCTCCTTCTCCTTCTTCTACTTCTTCAGATTCACCCTCCAGTCTTCACCTTCTCCTTCTCCTTCTTCTGTTTCTTCTGCTTCACCCTCCAGACTTCACCTTCTCCTTCTCTTTCTTCTGCTTCTTCTGATTCACCCTCCAGACTTCACCCTCTCCTTCTCCTTCTTCTGATTCTTCTGATTCACCCTCCAGACTTAACCTTCTCCTTCTCCTTCTTCTGCTTCTTCTGATTCACCCTCCAGACTTCACCTTCTCCTTCTCCTTCTTCTGCTTCTTCTGATTCACCCTCCAGACTTCATCTTCTCCTTCTCCTTCTTCTGCTTCTTCTGATTCACCCTCCAGACTTCACCTTCTCCTTCTCCTTCTTCTGCTTCTTCTGATTCACCCTCCAGACTTCACCTTCTCCTTCTCCTTCTTCTACTTCTTCTGATTCACCCTCCAGACTTCACCTTCTCCTTCTCCTTCTTCTACTTCTTCAGATTCACCCTCCAGTCTTCACCTTCTCCTTCTCCTTCTTCTGTTTCTTCTGCTTCACCCTCCAGACTTCACCTTCTCCTTCTCTTTCTTCTGCTTCTTCTGATTCACCCTCCAGACTTCACCTTCTCCTTCTCCTTCTTCTGATTCTTCTGATTCACCCTCCAGACTTCACCTTCTCCTTCTCCTTCTTCTGCTTCTTCTGATTCACCCTCCTGACTTCACCTTCTCCTTCTCCTTCTTCTACTTCTTCTGATTCACCCTCCTGACTTCACCTTCTCCTTCTTCTACTTCTTCTGCTTCACCCTCCAGACTTCACCTTCTCCTTCTCCTTCTTCTACTTCTTCTGCTTCGCCCTCCAGACTTCACCTTCTCCTTCTCCTTCTTCTGCTTCTTCTGATTCACCCTCCAGACTTCACCTTCTCCTTCTCTTTCTTCTGCTTCTTCTGATTCACCCTCCAGACTTCACCTTCTCCTTCTCCTTCTTCTGATTCTTCTGATTCACCCTCCAGACTTCACCTTCTCCTTCTCCTTCTTCTGCTTCTTCTGATTCACCCTCCTGACTTCACCTTCTCCTTCTCCTTCTTCTACTTCTTCTGATTCACCCTCCTGACTTCACCTTCTCCTTCTCCTTCTTCTACTTCTTCTGCTTCACCCTCCAGACTTCACCTTCTCCTTCTCCTTCTTCTACTTCTTCTGATTCACCCTCCAGACTTCACCTTCTCCTTCTCCTTCTTTTGCTTCTTCTGCTTCACACTCCAGACTTCACCTTCTCCTTCTCCTTCTTCTGCTTCTTCTGATTCACCCTCCTTACTTCACCTTCTCCTTCTCCTTCTTCTGCTTCTTCTGATTCACCCTCCTGACATCACCTTCTCCTTCTCCTTATTCTGCTTCTTCTGTTTCCCCCTCCAGACTTCACCTTCTCCTTCTCCTTCTTCTGCTTCTTCTGATTCACCCTCCAGACTTCACCTTCTCCTTCTCCTTCTTCTGCTTCTTCTGATTCACCCTCCAGACTTCACCTTCTCCTTTTCCTTCTTCTACTTCTTCTGATTCACCGTCCAGACTTCACCTTCTCCTTCTCCTTCTTCTGCTTCTTCTGATTCACCCTCCAGACTTCACCTTCTCCTTCTCCTTCGTCTACTTCTTCTGATTCAGCCTCCAGACTACACCTTCTCCTTCTCCTTCTTCTACTTCTTCTGATTCACCCTCCAGACTTCACCTTCTCCTTCTCCTTCTTCTGTTTCTTCTGATTCACCCTCCAGACTTCACCTTCTCCTTCTCCTTCTTCTACTTCTTCTGATTCACCCTCCAGACTTCACCTTCTCCTTCTCCTTCTTCTACTTCGTCTGATTCACCCTCCAGACTTCACCTTCTCCTTCTCCTTCTTCTACTTCTTCTGCTTCTCCCTCCAGACTTCACCTTCTCCTTCTCCTTCTTCTGCTTCTTCTGATTCACCCTCCTGACTTCACCTTCCCCTTCTCCTTCTTCTGCTTCTTCTGCTTCACCCGCCTGACTTCACCTTCTCCTTCTCCTTCTTCTACTTCTTCTGATTCACCCTCCAGACTTCACCTTCTCCTTCTCCTTCCTCTGCTTCCTCTGCTTCACCCTCCAGACTTCACCATCTCCTTCTCCTTCTTCTGCTTCTTCTGCTTCACTCTCCTGACTTCACCTTCTCCTTCTCCTTCTTCTACTTCTTCTGATTCACCCTCCACACTTCACCTTCTCCTTCTCCTTCTTCTGCTTCTTCTGCTTCTCCCTCCAGACTTCACCTTCTCCTTCTCCTTCTTCTGCTTCTTCTGCTGCGCCCTCCAGACTTCACCTTCTCCTTCTCCTTCTTCTGCTTCTTCTGCTTCACCCTCCTGACTTCACCTTCTCCTTCTCCTTCTTCTACTTCTTCTGTTTCACCCCCCTGACTTCACCTGCTCCTTCTCCTTCTTCTGCTTCTTCTGATTCACCCTCCTAACTTTACCTTCTCCTTCTCCTTCTTCTGCTTCTTCTGATTCACCCTCCTGACTTCACCTTCTCCTTCTCCTTCTTCTGCTTCTTCGAATTCACCCTCCAGACTTCACCTTCTCCTTCTCCTTCTTCTGCTTCTTCTGCTTCACCCTCCAGACTTCAGCTTCTCCTTCTCCTTCTTCTGCTTCTTCTGCTGCGCCCTCCAGACTTCACCTTCTCCTTCTCCTTCTTCTGCTTCTTCTGCTTCACCGTCCTGACTTCACCTTCTCCTTCTCCTTCTTCTACTTCTTCTGCTTCACCCCCCTGACTTCACCTGCTCCTTCTCCTTCTTCTGCTTCTTCTGATTCACCCTCCTAACTTCACCTTCTCCTTCTCCTTCTTCTGCTTCTTCTGATTCACCCTCCTGACTTCACCTTCTCCTTCTCCTTCTTCTGCTTCTTCTGATTCACCCTCCAGACTTCACCTTCTCCTTATCCTTCTTCTGCTTCTTCTGTTTCACCCTCCAGACTTCTCCATCTCCTTCTCCTTCTTCTGCTTCTTCTGATTCACCCTCCAGACTTCATCTTCTCCTTCTCCTTCTTCTGCTTCTTCTGATTCACCCTCCAGACTTCACCTTCTCCTTCTCCTTCTTCTGCTTCTTCTGATTCACCCTCCAGACTTCACCTTCTCCTTCTCCTTCTTCTAAATCTTCTGATTCACCCTCCAGACTTCATCTTCTCCTTCTCCTTCTTCTACTTCTTCAGATTCACCCTCCAGTCTTCACCTTCTCCTTCTCCTTCTTCTGTTTCTTCTGCTTCACCCTCCAGACTTCACCTTCTCCTTCTCTTTCTTCTGCTTCTTCTGATTCACCCTCCAGACTTCACCCTCTCCTTCTCCTTCTTCTGATTCTTCTGATTCACCCTCCAGACTTAACCTTCTCCTTCTCCTTCTTCTGCTTCTTCTGATTCACCCTCCAGACTTCACCTTCTCCTTCTCCTTCTTCTGCTTCTTCTGATTCACCCTCCAGACTTCATCTTCTCCTTCTCCTTCTTCTGCTTCTTCTGATTCACCCTCCAGACTTCACCTTCTCCTTCTCCTTCTTCTGCTTCTTCTGATTCACCCTCCAGACTTCACCTTCTCCTTCTCCTTCTTCTACTTCTTCTGATTCACCCTCCAGACTTCACCTTCTCCTTCTCCTTCTTCTACTTCTTCAGATTCACCCTCCAGTCTTCACCTTCTCCTTCTCCTTCTTCTGTTTCTTCTGCTTCAACCTCCAGACTTCATCTTCTCCTTCTCTTTCTTCTGCTTCTTCTGATTCACCCTCCAGACTTCACCTTCTCCTTCTCCTTCTTCTGCTTCTTCTGATTCACCCTCCAGACTTCACCTTCTCCTTCTCCTTCTTCTACTTCTTCTGATTCACCCTCCAGACTTCACCTTCTCCTTCTCCTTCTTCTACTTCTTCAGATTCACCCTCCAGTCTTCACCTTCTCCTTCTCCTTCTTCTGTTTCTTCTGCTTCACCCTCCAGACTTCACCTTCTCCTTCTCCTTCTTCTACTTCTTCTGATTCACCCTCCTGACTTCACCTTCTCCTTCTCCTTCTTCTACTTCTTCTGCTTCACCCTCCAGACTTCACCTTCTCCTTCTCCTTCTTCTGCTTCTTCTGATTCACCCTCCTGACTTCACCTTCTCCTTCTCCTTCTTCTACTTCTTCTGATTCACCCTCCTGACTTCACCTTCTCCTTCTCCTTCTTCTACTTCTTCTGCTTCACCCTCCAGACTTCACCTTCTCCTTCTCCTTCTTCTACTTCTTCTGCTTCTCCCTCCAGACTTCACCTTCTCCTTCTCCTTCTTCTGCTTCTTCTGATTCACCCTCCAGACTTCACCTTCTCCTTCTCTTTCTTCTGCTTCTTCTGATTCACCCTCCAGACTTCACCTTCTCCTTCTCCTTCTTCTACTTCGTCTGATTCACCCTCCAGACTTCACCTTCTCCTTCTCCTTCTTCTACTTCTTCTGCTTCTCCCTCCAGACATCACCTTCTCCTTCTCCTTCTTCTGCTTCTTCTGATTCACCCTCCTGACTTCACCTTCTCCTTCTCCTTCTTCTGCTTCTTCTGCTTCACCCTCCTGACTTCACCTTCTCCTTCTCCTTCTTCTACTTCTTCTGATTCACCCTCCAGACTTCACCTTCTCCTTCTCCTTCTTCTGCTTCCTCTGCTTCACCCTCCCGACTTCACCATCTCCTTCTCCTTCTTCTGCTTCTTCTGCTTCACTCTCCTGACTTCACCTTCTCCTTCTCCTTCTTCTACTTCTTCTGATTCACCCTCCACACTTCACCTTCTCCTTCTCCTTCTTCTGCTTCTTCTGCTTCTCCCTCCAGACTTCACCTTCTCCTTCTCCTTCTTCTGCTTCTTCTGCTGCGCCCTCCAGACTTCACCTTCTCCTTCTCCTTCTTCTGCTTCTTCTGCTTCACCCTCCTGACTTCACCTTCTCCTTCTCCTTCTTCTACTTCTTCTGTTTCACCCCCCTGACTTCACCTGCTCCTTCTCCTTCTTCTGCTTCTTCTGATTCACCCTCCTAACTTTACCTTCTCCTTCTCCTTCTTCTGCTTCTTCTGATTCACCCTCCTGACTTCACCTTCTCCTTCTCCTTCTTCTGCTTCTTCGAATTCACCCTGCAGACTTCACCTTCTCCTTCTCCTTCTTCTGCTTCTTCTGCTTCACCCTCCAGACTTCAGCTTCTCCTTCTCCTTCTTCTGCTTCTTCTGCTGCGCCCTCCAGACTTCACCTTCTCCTTCTCCTTCTTCTGCTTCTTCTGCTTCACCGTCCTGACTTCACCTTCTCCTTCTCCTTCTTCTACTTCTTCTGCTTCACCCCCCTGACTTCACCTGCTCCTTCTCCTTCTTCTGCTTCTTCTGATTCACCCTCCTAACTTCACCTTCTCCTTCTCCTTCTTCTGCTTCTTCTGATTCACCCTCCTGACTTCACCTTCTCCTTCTCCTTCTTCTGCTTCTTCTGATTCACCCTCCAGACTTCACCTTCTCCTTATCCTTCTTCTGCTTCTTCTGTTTCACCCTCCAGACTTCACCATCTCCTTCTCCTTCTTCTGCTTCTTCTGATTCACCCTCCAGACTTCATCTTCTCCTTCTCCTTCTTCTGCTTCTTCTGATTCACCCTCCAGACTTCACCTTCTCCTTCTCCTTCTTCTGCTTCTTCTGATTCACCCTCCAGACTTCACCTTCTCCTTCTCCTTCTTCTAATTCTTCTGATTCACCCTCCAGACTTCATCTTCTCCTTCTCCTTCTTCTACTTCTTCAGATTCACCCTCCAGTCTTCACCTTCTCCTTCTCCTTCTTCTGTTTCTTCTGCTTCACCCTCCAGACTTCACCTTCTCCTTCTCTTTCTTCTGCTTCTTCTGATTCACCCTCCAGACTTCACCCTCTCCTTCTCCTTCTTCTGATTCTTCTGATTCACCCTCCAGACTTAACCTTCTCCTTCTCCTTCTTCTGCTTCTTCTGATTCACCCTCCAGACTTCACCTTCTCCTTCTCCTTCTTCTGCTTCTTCTGATTCACCCTCCAGACTTCATCTTCTCCTTCTCCTTCTTCTGCTTCTTCTGATTCACCCTCCTGACTTCACCTTCTCCTTCTCCTTCTTCTGCTTCTTCTGATTCACCCTCCAGACTTCACCTTCTCCTTCTCCTTCTTCTACTTCTTCTGCTTCACCCTCCAGACTTCACCTTCTCCTTCTCCTTCTTCTGCTTCTTCTGATTCACCCTCCTGACTTCACCTTCTCCTTCTCCTTCTTCTACTTCTTCTGATTCACCCTCCTGACTTCACCTTCTCCTTCTCCTTCTTCTACTTCTTCTGCTTGACCCTCCAGACTTCACCTTCTCCTTCTCCTTCTTCTACTTCTTCTGCTTCTCCCTCCAGACTTCACCTTCTCCTTCTCCTTCTTCTGCTTCTTCTGATTCACCCTCCAGACTTCACCTTCTCCTTCTCTTTCTTCTGCTTCTTCTGATTCACCCTCCAGACTTCACCTTCTCCTTCTCCTTCTTCTACTTCGTCTGATTCACCCTCCAGACTTCACCTTCTCCTTCTCCTTCTTCTACTTCTTCTGCTTCTCCCTCCAGACTTCACCTTCTCCTTCTCCTTCTTCTGCTTCTTCTGATTCACCCTCCTGACTTCACCTTCTCCTTCTCCTTCTTCTGCTTCTTCTGCTTCACCCTCCTGACTTCACCTTCTCCTTCTCCTTCTTCTACTTCTTCTGATTCACCCTCCAGACTTCACCTTCTCCTTCTCCTTCTTCTGCTTCCTCTGCTTCACCCTCCCGACTTCACCATCTCCTTCTCCTTCTTCTGCTTCTTCTGCTTCACTCTCCTGACTTCACCTTCTCCTTCTCCTTCTTCTACTTCTTCTGATTCACCCTCCACACTTCACCTTCTCCTTCTCCTTCTTCTGCTTCTTCTGCTTCTCCCTCCAGACTTCACCTTCTCCTTCTCCTTCTTCTGCTTCTTCTGCTGCGCCCTCCAGACTTCACCTTCTCCTTCTCCTTCTTCTGCTTCTTCTGCTTCACCCTCCTGACTTCACCTTCTCCTTCTCCTTCTTCTACTTCTTCTGTTTCACCCCCCTGACTTCACCTGCTCCTTCTCCTTCTTCTGCTTCTTCTGATTCACCCTCCTAACTTTACCTTCTCCTTCTCCTTCTTCTGCTTCTTCTGATTCACCCTCCTGACTTCACCTTCTCCTTCTCCTTCTTCTGCTTCTTCGAATTCACCCTCCAGACTTCACCTTCTCCTTCTCCTTCTTCTGCTTCTTCTGCTTCACCCTCCAGACTTCAGCTTCTCCTTCTCCTTCTTCTGCTTCTTCTGCTGCGCCCTCCAGACTTCACCTTCTCCTTCTCCTTCTTCTGCTTCTTCTGCTTCACCGTCCTGACTTCACCTTCTCCTTCTCCTTCTTCTACTTCTTCTGCTTCACCCCCCTGACTTCACCTGCTCCTTCTCCTTCTTCTGCTTCTTCTGATTCACCCTCCTAACTTCACCTTCTCCTTCTCCTTCTTCTGCTTCTTCTGATTCACCCTCCTGACTTCACCTTCTCCTTCTCCTTCTTCTGCTTCTTCTGATTCACCCTCCAGACTTCACCTTCTCCTTATCCTTCTTCTGCTTCTTCTGTTTCACCCTCCAGACTTCACCATCTCCTTCTCCTTCTTCTGCTTCTTCTGATTCACCCTCCAGACTTCATCTTCTCCTTCTCCTTCTTCTGCTTCTTCTGATTCACCCTCCAGACTTCACCTTCTCCTTCTCCTTCTTCTGCTTCTTCTGATTCACCCTCCAGACTTCACCTTCTCCTTCTCCTTCTTCTAATTCTTCTGATTCACCCTCCAGACTTCATCTTCTCCTTCTCCTTCTTCTACTTCTTCAGATTCACCCTCCAGTCTTCACCTTCTCCTTCTCCTTCTTCTGTTTCTTCTGCTTCACCCTCCAGACTTCACCTTCTCCTTCTCTTTCTTCTGCTTCTTCTGATTCACCCTCCAGACTTCACCCTCTCCTTCTCCTTCTTCTGATTCTTCTGATTCACCCTCCAGACTTAACCTTCTCCTTCTCCTTCTTCTGCTTCTTCTGATTCACCCTCCAGACTTCACCTTCTCCTTCTCCTTCTTCTGCTTCTTCTGATTCACCCTCCAGACTTCATCTTCTCCTTCTCCTTCTTCTGCTTCTTCTGATTCACCCTCCTGACTTCACCTTCTCCTTCTCCTTCTTCTGCTTCTTCTGATTCACCCTCCAGACTTCACCTTCTCCTTCTCCTTCTTCTACTTCTTCTGATTCACCCTCCAGACTTCACCTTCTCCTTCTCCTTCTTCTACTTCTTCAGATTCACCCTCCAGTCTTCACCTTCTCCTTCTCCTTCTTCTGTTTCTTCTGCTTCACCCTCCAGACTTCACCTTCTCCTTCTCTTTCTTCTGCTTCTTCTGATTCACCCTCCAGACTTCACCTTCTCCTTCTCCTTCTTCTGCTTCTTCTGATTCACCCTCCAGACTTCACCTTCTCCTTCTCCTTCTTCTACTTCTTCTGATTCACCCTCCAGACTTCACCTTCTCCTTCTCCTTCTTCTACTTCTTCAGATTCACCCTCCAGTCTTCACCTTCTCCTTCTCCTTCTTCTGTTTCTTCTGCTTCACCCTCCAGACTTCACCTTCTCCTTCTCCTTCTTCTACTTCTTCTGATTCACCCTCCTGACTTCACCTTCTCCTTCTCCTTCTTCTACTTCTTCTGCTTCACCCTCCAGACTTCACCTTCTCCTTCTCCTTCTTCTGCTTCTTCTGATTCACCCTCCTGACTTCACCTTCTCCTTCTCCTTCTTCTACTTCTTCTGATTCACCCTCCTGACTTCACCTTCTCCTTCTCCTTCTTCTACTTCTTCTGCTTCACCCTCCAGACTTCACCTTCTCCTTCTCCTTCTTCTACTTCTTCTGCTTCTCCCTCCAGACTTCACCTTCTCCTTCTCCTTCTTCTGCTTCTTCTGATTCACCCTCCAGACTTCACCTTCTCCTTCTCTTTCTTCTGCTTCTTCTGATTCACCCTCCAGACTTCACCTTCTCCTTCTCCTTCTTCTACTTCGTCTGATTCACCCTCCAGACTTCACCTTCTCCTTCTCCTTCTTCTACTTCTTCTGCTTCTCCCTCCAGACTTCACCTTCTCCTTCTCCTTCTTCTGCTTCTTCTGATTCACCCTCCTGACTTCACCTTCTCCTTCTCCTTCTTCTGCTTCTTCTGCTTCACCCTCCTGACTTCACCTTCTCCTTCTCCTTCTTCTACTTCTTCTGATTCACCCTCCAGACTTCACCTTCTCCTTCTCCTTCTTCTGCTTCCTCTGCTTCACCCTCCAGACTTCAACATCTCCTTCTCCTTCTTCTGCTTCTTCTGCTTCACTCTCCTGACTTCACCTTCTCCTTCTCCTTCTTCAACTTCTTCTGATTCACCCTCCACACTTCACCTTCTCCTTCTCCTTCTTCTGCTTCTTCTGCTTCTCCCTCCAGACTTCACCTTCTCCTTCTCCTTCTTCTGCTTCTTCTGCTGCGCCCTCCAGACTTCACCTTCTCCTTCTCCTTCTTCTGCTTCTTCTGCTTCACCCTCCTGACTTCACCTTCTCCTTCTCCTTCTTCTACTTCTTCTGTTTCACCCCCCTGACTTCACCTGCTCCTTCTCCTTCTTCTGCTTCTTCTGATTCACCCTCCTAACTTTACCTTCTCCTTCTCCTTCTTCTGCTTCTTCTGATTCACCCTCCTGACTTCACCTTCTCCTTCTCCTTCTTCTGCTTCTTCGAATTCACCCTCCAGACTTCACCTTCTCCTTCTCCTTCTTCTGCTTCTTCTGCTTCACCCTCCAGACTTCAGCTTCTCCTTCTCCTTCTTCTGCTTCTTCTGCTGCGCCCTCCAGACTTCACCTTCTCCTTCTCCTTCTTCTGCTTCTTCTGCTTCACCGTCCTGACTTCACCTTCTCCTAATCCTTCTTCTACTTCTTCTGCTTCACCCCCCTGACTTCACCTGCTCCTTCTCCTTCTTCTGCTTCTTCTGATTCACCCTCCTAACTTCACCTTCTCCTTCTCCTTCTTCTGCTTCTTCTGATTCACCCTCCTGACTTCACCTTCTCCTTCTCCTTCTTCTGCTTCTTCTGATTCACCCTCCAGACTTCACCTTCTCCTTATCCTTCTTCTGCTTCTTCTGTTTCACCCTCCAGACTTCACCATCTCCTTCTCCTTCTTCTGCTTCTTCTGATTCACCCTCCAGACTTCATCTTCTCCTTCTCCTTCTTCTGCTTCTTCTGATTCACCCTCCAGACTTCACCTTCTCCTTCTCCTTCTTCTGCTTCTTCTGATTCACCCTCCAGACTTCACCTTCTCCTTCTCCTTCTTCTAATTCTTCTGATTCACCCTCCAGACTTCATCTTCTCCTTCTCCTTCTTCTACTTCTTCAGATTCACCCTCCAGTCTTCACCTTCTCCTTCTCCTTCTTCTGTTTCTTCTGCTTCACCCTCCAGACTTCACCTTCTCCTTCTCTTTCTTCTGCTTCTTCTGATTCACCCTCCAGACTTCACCCTCTCCTTCTCCTTCTTCTGATTCTTCTGATTCACCCTCCAGACTTAACCTTCTCCTTCTCCTTCTTCTGCTTCTTCTGATTCACCTTCCAGACTTCACCTTCTCCTTCTCCTTCTTCTGCTTCTTCTGATTCACCCTCCAGACTTCATCTTCTCCTTCTCCTTCTTCTGCTTCTTCTGATTCACCCTCCAGACTTCACCTTCTCCTTCTCCTTCTTCTGCTTCTTCTGATTCACCCTCCAGACTTCACCTTCTCCTTCTCCTTCTTCTACTTCTTCTGATTCACCCTCCAGACTTCACCTTCTCCTTCTCCTTCTTCTACTTCTTCAGATTCACCCTCCAGTCTTCACCTTCTCCTTCTCCTTCTTCTGTTTCTTCTGCTTCACCCTCCAGACTTCACCTTCTCCTTCTCTTTCTTCTGCTTCTTCTGATTCACCCTCCAGACTTCACCTTCTCCTTCTCCTTCTTCTGCTTCTTCTGATTCACCCTCCAGACTTCACCTTCTCCTTCTCCTTCTTCTACTTCTTCTGATTCACCCTCCAGACTTCACCTTCTCCTTCTCCTTCTTCTACTTCTTCAGATTCACCCTCCAGTCTTCACCTTCTCCTTCTCCTTCTTCTGTTTCTTCTGCTTCACCCTCCAGACTTCACCTTCTCCTTCTCCTTCTTCTACTTCTTCTGATTCACCCTCCTGACTACACCTTCTCCTTCTCCTTCTTCTACTTCTTCTGCTTCACCCTCCAGACTTCACCTTCTCCTTCTCCTTCTTCTGCTTCTTCTGATTCACCCTCCTGACTTCACCTTCTCCTTCTCCTTCTTCTACTTCTTCTGATTCACCCTCCTGACTTCACCTTCTCCTTCTCCTTCTTCTACTTCTTCTGCTTCACCCTCCAGACTTCACCTTCTCCTTCTCCTTCTTCTACTTCTTCTGCTTCTCCCTCCAGACTTCACCTTCTCCTTCTCCTTCTTCTGCTTCTTCTGATTCACCCTCCAGACTTCACCTTCTCCTTCTCTTTCTTCTGCTTCTTCTGATTCACCCTCCAGACTTCACCTTCTCCTTCTCCTTCTTCTGATTCTTCTGATTCACCCTCCAGACTTCACCTTCTCCTTCTCCTTCTTCTGCTTCTTCTGATTCACCCTCCTGACTTCACCTTCTCCTTCTCCTTCTTCTACTTCTTCTGATTCACCCTCCTGACTTCACCTTCTCCTTCTCCTTCTTCTACTTCTTCTGCTTCACCCTCCAGACTTCACCTTCTCCTTCTCCTTCTTCTACTTCTTCTGATTCACCCTCCAGACTTCACCTTCTCCTTCTCCTTCTTTTGCTTCTTCTGCTTCACACTCCAGACTTCACCTTCTCCTTCTCCTTCTTCTGCTTCTTCTGATTCACCTTCCTTACTTCACCTTCTCCTTCTCCTTCTTCTGCTTCTTCTGATTCACCCTCCTGACTTCACCTTCTCCTTCTCCTTATTCTGCTTCTTCTGTTTCACCCTCCAGACTTCACCTTCTCCTTCTCCTTCTTCTGCTTCTTCTGATTAACCCTCCAGACTTCACCTTCTGCTTCTCATTCTTCTGCTTCTTCTGATTCACCCTCCAGACTTCACCTTCTCCTTCTCCTTCTTCTACTTCTTCTGATTCACCCTCCAGACTTCACCTTCTCCTTCTCCTTCTTCTGCTTCTTCTGATTCACCCTCCAGACTTCACCTTCTCCTTCTCCTTCGTCTACTTCTTCTGATTCACCCTCCAGACTTCACCTTCTCCTTCTCCTTCTTCTACTTCTTCTGATTCACCCTCCAGACTTCACCTTCTCCTTCTCCTTCTTCTGTTTCTTCTGATTCACCCTCCAGACTTCACCTTCTCCTTCTCCTTCTTCTACTTCTTCTGATTCACCCTCCAGACTTCACCTTCTCCTTCTCCTTCTTCTACTTCGTCTGATTCACCCTCCAGACTTCACCTTCTCCTTCTCCTTCTTCTACTTCTTCTGCTTCTCCCTCCAGACTTCACCTTCTCCTTCTCCTTCTTCTGCTTCTTCTGATTCACCCTCCTGACTTCACCTTCTCCTTCTCCTTCTTCTGCTTCTTCTGCTTCACCCTCCTGACTTCACCTTCTCCTTCTCCTTCTTCTACTTCTTCTGATTCACCCTCCAGACTTCACCTTCTCCTTCTCCTTCTTCTGCTTCCTCTGCTTCACCCTCCAGACTTCACCTTCTCCTTCTCCTTCTTCTGCTTCTTCTGCTTCGCCCTCCAGACATCACCTTCTCCTTCTCCTTCTTCTGCTTCTTCTGCTTCACCCTCCAGACTTCACCTTCTCCTTCTCCTTCTTCTGCTTCTTCTGCTTCACTCTCCTGACTTCACCTTCTCCTTCTCCTTCTTCTACTTCTTCTGATTCACCCTCCACACTTCACCTTCTCCTTCTCCTTCTTCTGCTTCTTCTGCTTCTCCCTCCAGACTTCACCTTCTCCTTCTCCTTCTTCTGCTTCTACTGCTGCGCCCTCCAGACTTCACCTTCTCCTTCTCCTTCTTCTGCTTCTTCTGCTTCACCCTCCTGACTTCACCTT
>NW_028226863.1:0-23898 GCF_052327205.1 Somniosus microcephalus
GGACCCACGACCCATTCAACACACACAGTGTGTGAGTGCAGAGTGTGGACCCACGACCCATTCAACACACACAGTGTGTGAGTGCAGAGTGTGGACCCACGACCCATTCAACACACACAGTGTGTGAGTGCAGAGTGTGGACCCACGACCCATTCAACACACACAGTGTGTGAGTGCAGAGTGCGGACCCACGACCCATTCAACACACACAGTGTGTGTGAGTGCAGAGTGTGGGCCCACGACCCATTGAAGGAAACACAGTGTGTGTGAGTGCAGAGTGTGGGCCCACGACCCATTCAACACACACAGTGTGTGAGTGCAGAGTGTGGACCCACGATCCATTCAACACACACAGTGTGTGTGAGTGCAGAGTGTGGACCCACGACCCATTCAACACACACAGTGTGTGTGAGTGCAGAGTGTGGGCCCACGACCCATTCAACACACACAGTGTGTGTGAGTGCAGAGTGTGGGCCCACGACCCATTCAACACACACAGTGTGTGAGTGCAGAGTGTGGACCCACGACCCATTCAACACACACAGTGTGTGAGTGCAGAGTGTGGGCCCACGACCCATTCAACACACACAGTGTGTGAGTGCAGAGTGTGGACCCACGACCCATTCAACACACACAGTGTGTGAGTGCAGAGTGCGGACCCACGACCCATTCAACACACACAGTGTGTGAGTGCAGAGTGTGGGCCCACGACCCATTCAACACACACAGTGTGTGAGTGCAGAGTGTGGGCCCACGACCCATTGAAGGAAACACAGTGTGTGTGAGTGCAGAGTGTGGGCCCACGACCCATTCAACACACACAGTGTGTGAGTGCAGAGTGTGGACCCACGATCCATTCAACACACACAGTGTGTGTGAGTGCAGAGTGTGGACCCACGACCCATTCAACACACACAGTGTGTGTGAGTGCAGAGTGTGGGCCCACGACCCATTCATCACATACAGTGTGTGTGAGTGCAGAGTGTGGGACCACGACCCATTCAACACACACAGTGTGTGAGTGCAGAGTGTGGACCCACGACCCATTCAACACACACAGTGTGAGTGAGTGCAGAGTGTGGGCCCACGACCCATTCAACACACACAGTGTGTGTGTGCAGAGTGTGGGCCCACGACCCATTCAACACACACAGTGCGTGTGAGTGCAGGGTTTGGGCCCACGACCCATTCAACACACACAGTGTGTGAGTGCAGAGTGTGGGCCCACGACCCATTCAACACACACAGTGTGTGAGTGCAGAGTGTGGACCCACGACCCATTCAACACACACAGTGTGTGAGTGCAGAGTGTGGGCCCACGACCCATTCAACACACACAGTGTGTGTGAGTGCAGAGTGTGGGCCCACAACCCATTCAACACACACAGTGTGTGAGTGCAGAGTGTGGACCCACGACCCATTCAACACACACAGTGTGTGAGTGCAGAGTGTGGCCCCACGACCCATTCAACACACACAGTGTGTGAGTGCAGAGTGTGGGCCCACGACCCATTCAACACACACAGTGTGTGAGTGCAGAGTGTGGACCCACGACCCATTCAACACACACAGTGTGTGAGTGCAGAGTGTGGACCCACGACCCATTCAACACACACAGTGTGTGAGTGCAGAGTGTGGGCCCACGACCCATTCAACACACACATGTGAGATAGTGCAGAGTTGGGCCCACGACCCATTCAACACACACAGTGTGTGAGTGCAGAGTGTGGACCCACGACCCATTCACACACACAGTGTGTGAGTGCAGAGTGTGGACCCACGACCCATTCAACACACACAGTGTGGTGAGTGCAGAGTGTGGGCCCCACGACCCATTCAACACACACAGTGTGTGTGAGTGCAGAGTGTGGGACCCACGACCCATTCAACACACACAGTGTGTGAGTGCAGGGTGTGGACCCACGACCCATTCAACACATACAGTGTGTGAGTGCAGAGTGTGGACCCACGACCCATTCAACACACACAGTGTGTGAGTGCAGAGTGTGGACCCACGACCCATTCAACACACACAGTGTGGTGAGTGCAGAGTGTGGGCCCTACGACTCATTCAACACACACAGTGTGTGAGTGCAGAGTGCGGACCCACGACCCATTCAACACACACAGTGTGTGTGAGTGCAGAGTGTGGGCCCACGACCCATTGAAGGAAACACAGTGTTGTGAGTGCAGAGTGTGGGCCCACGGACCCATTCACACACACAGTGTGTGAGTGCAGAGTGTGGACCCACGATCCCATTCAACACACACAGTGTGTGTGAGTGCAGAGTGTGGACCCACGACCCATGCAACACACACAGTGTGTGTGAGTGCAGAGTGTGGGCCCACGACCCATTCAACACACACAGTGTGATGTGAGTGCAGAGTGTGGGCCCCACGACCCATTCAACACCACACAGTGTGTGAGTGCAGAGTGTGGACCCACGACCCATTCAACACACACAGTGTGAGTGCAGAGTGTGGGCCACGACCCATTCAACACACACAGTGTGTGAGTGCAGAGTGTGGACCCACGACCCATTCAACACACACAGTGTGTGAGGTGCAGAGTGTGGACCACGACCCATTTCAAAACACACAGTGTGTGAGGCAGAGTGTGGACCCACGACCCATTCAACACACACAGTGTGTGAGTGCAGAGTGCGGACCCACGACCCATTCAACACACACAGTGTGTGTGAGTGCAGAGTGTGGGCCCACGACCCATTGAAGGAAACACAGTGTGTGTGAGTGCAGAGTGTGGGCCCACGACCCATTCAACACACACAGTGTGTGTGAGTGCAGAGTGTGGGCCCACGACCATTCAACACACACAGTGTGTGTGAGTGCAGAGTGTGGCCCACGACCCATACAACACACACAGTGTGTGAGTGCAGAGTGTGGACCCACGACCCATTCAACACACACAGTGTGTGAGTGCAGAGTGTGGGCCCACGACCCATTCAACACACACAGTGTGTGTGAGTGCAGAGTGTGGGCCCACGACCCATTCAACACACACAGTGTGTGAGTGCAGAGTGTGGGCCCACGACCCATTCAACACACACAGTGTGTGAGTGCAGAGTGTGGGCCCACGACTCATTCAACACACACAGTGTGTGAGTGCAGAGTGTGGACCACGATCATTCAACACACACAGTGTGTGTGAGTGCAGAGTGTGGACCCACGACCCATTCAACACACACAGTGTGTGTGAGTGCAGAGTGTGGGCCCACGACCCATTCAACACACACAGTGTGTGTGAGTGCAGAGTGTGGGCCCACGACCCATTCAACACACACAGTGTGTGTGAGTGCAGAGTGTGGGCCCACGACCCATTCAACGCACACAGTGTGTGAGTGCAGAGTGTGGGCCCACGACCCCATTCAACACACACAGTGTGTGAGTGCAGAGTGTGGGCCCACGACCCATTCAACACACGCAGTGTGTGAGTGCAGAGTGTGGACCCACGACCCATTCAACACACACAGTGTGTGAGTGCAGAGTGTGGACCCACGACCCATTCAACACACACAGTGTGTGTGAGTGCAGAGTGTGGGCCCACGACCCATTCAACACACACAGTGCGTGTGAGTGCAGGGTGTGGGCCCACGACCATTCAACACACACAAGTGTGTGAGTGCAGAGTGTGGGCCCACGACCCATTCAACACACACAGTGTGTGAGTGCAGAGTGTGGACCCACGATCCATTCAACACACACAGTGTGTGTGAGTGCAGAGTGTGGACCCACGACCCATTCAACACACACAGTGTGTGTGAGTGCAGATTGTGGGCCCACGACCCATTCAACACACACAGTGTGTGTGAGTGCAGAGTGTGGGCCCACGACCCATTCAACACACACAGTGTCGTGAGTGCAGAGTGTGGACCCACGACCATCAACACACACAGTGTGTGAGTGCAGAGTGTGGGCCCACGACCCATTCAACACACACAGTGTGTGAGTGCAGAGTGTGGACCCACGACCCATTCAACACACACAGTGTGTGTGAGTGCAGAGTGTGGGCCCACGACCCATTCAACACATACAGTGTGTGTGAGTGCAGAGTGTGGGCCCACGACCCATTCAACGCACACAGTGTGTGAGTGCAGAGTGTGGGCCCACGACCCATTCAACACACACAGTGTGTGAGTGCAGAGTGTGGGCCCACGACCCATTCAACACACACAGTGTGTGAGTGCAGAGTGTGGACCCACGACCCATTCAACACACACAGTGTGTGAGTGCAGAGTGTGGACCCACGACCCATTCAACACACAGAGTGTGTGTGAGTGCTGAGTGTGGGCCCACGACCCATTCAACACACACAGTGCGTGTGAGTGCAGGGTGTGGGCCCACGACCCATTCAACACACACAGTGTGTGAGTGCAGAGTGTGGGCCCACGACCCATTCAACACACACAGTGTGTGAGTGCAGAGTGTGGACCCACGATCCATTCAACACACACAGTGTGTGTGAGTGCAGACTGTGGACCCACGACCCATTCAACACACACAGTGTGTGTGAGTGCAGAGTGTGGGCCCACGACCCATTCAACACACACAGTGTGTGTGAGTGCAGAGTGTGGGCCCACGACCCATTCAACACACACAGTGTGTGAGTGCAGAGTGTGGACCCACGACCCATTCAACACACACAGTGTGTGAGTGCAGAGTGTGGGCCCACGACCCATTCAACACACACAGTGTGTGAGTGCAGAGTGCGGACCCACGACCCATTCAACACACACAGTGTGTGAGTGCAGAGTGTGGACCCACGACCCATTCAACACACACAGTGTGTGAGTGCAGAGTGTGGACCCACGACCCATTCAACACACACAGTGTGTGAGTGCAGAGTGCGGACCCACGACCCATTCAACACACACAGTGTGTGTGAGTGCAGAGTGTGGGCCCACGACCCATTGAAGGAAACACAGTGTGTGTGAGTGCAGAGTGTGGGCCCACGACCCATTCAACACACACAGTGTGTGTGAGTGCAGAGTGTGGGCCCACGACCCATTCAACACACACAGTGTGTGTGAGTGCAGAGTGTGGGCCCACGACCCATACAACACACACAGTGTGTGAGTGCAGAGTGTGGACCCACGACCCATTCAACACACACAGTGTGTGAGTGCAGAGTGTGGGCCCACGACCCATTCAACACACACAGTGTGTGTGAGTGCAGAGTGTGGGCCCACGACCCATTCAACACACACAGTGTGTGAGTGCAGAGTGTGGGCCCACGACCCATTCAACACACACAGTGTGTGAGTGCAGAGTGTGGGCCCACGACTCATTCAACACACACAGTGTGTGAGTGCAGAGTGTGGACCCACGATCCATTCAACACACACAGTGTGTGTGAGTGCAGAGTGTGGACCCACGACCCATTCAACACACACAGTGTGTGTGAGTGCAGAGTGTGGGCCCACGACCCATTCAACACATACAGTGTGTGTGAGTGCAGAGTGTGGACCCACGACCCATTCAACACACACAGTGTGTGTGAGTGCAGAGTGTGGACCCACGACCCATTCAACACACACAGTGTGTGAGTGCAGAGTGTGGACCCACGACCCATTCAACACACACAGTGTGTGAGTGCAGAGTGCGGACCCACGACCCATTCAACACACACAGTGTGTGTGAGTGCAGAGTGTGGGCCCACGACCCATTGAAGGAAACACAGTGTGTGTGAGTGCAGAGTGTGGGCCCACGACCCATTCAACACACACAGTGTGTGTGAGTGCAGAGTGTGGGCCCACGACCCATTCAACACACACAGTGTGTGTGAGTGCAGAGTGTGGGCCCACGACCCATTCAACACACACAGTGTGTGAGTGCAGAGTGTGGACCCACGACCCATTCAACACACACAGTGTGTGAGTGCAGAGTGTGGGCCCACGACCCATTCAACACACACAGTGTGTGAGTGCAGAGTGTGGACCCACGACCCATTCAACACACACAGTGTGTGTGAGTGCAGAGTGTGGGCCCACGACCCATTCAACACACACAGTGTGTGTGAGTGCAGAGTGTGGGCCCACGACCCATTCAACACACACAGTGTGTGAGTGCAGAGTGTGGACCCACGACCCATTCAACACACACAGTGTGTGAGTGCAGAGTGTGGGCCCACGACCCATTCAACACACACAGTGTGTGAGTGCAGAGTGTGGACCCACGACCCATTCAACACACACAGTGTGTGAGTGCAGAGTGTGGACCCACGACCCATTCAACACACACAGTGTGTGAGTGCAGAGTGTGGGCCCACGACCCATTCAACACACACAGTGTGTGAGTGCAGAGTGTGGGCCCACGACCCATTCAACACACACAGTGTGTGAGTGCAGAGTGTGGGCCCACGACCCATTCAACACACACAGTGTGTGAGTGCAGAGTGTGGGCCCACGACTCATTCAACACACACAGTGTGTGAGTGCAGAGTGTGGACCCACGATCCATTCAACACACACAGTGTGTGTGAGTGCAGAGTGTGGACCCACGACCCATTCAACACACACAGTGTGTGTGAGTGCAGAGTGTGGGCCCACGATCCATTCAACACACACAGTGTGTGAGTGCAGAGTGTGGACCCACGACCCATTCAACACACACAGTGTGTGAGTGCAGAGTGTGGGCCCACGACCCATTCAACACACACAGTGTGTGTGAGTGCAGAGTGTGGGCCCACGACCCATTCAACACACACAGTGTGTGAGTGCAGAGTGTGGACCCACGACCCATTCAACACACACAGTGTGTGAGTGCAGAGTGTGGCACCATGACCCATTCAACACACACAGTGTGTGAGTGCAGAGTGTGGGCCCACGACCCATTCAACACACACAGTGTGTGAGTGCAGAGTGTGGACCCACGACCCATTCAACACACACAGTGTGTGAGTGCAGAGTGTGGACCCACGACCCATTCAACACACACAGTGTGTGAGTGCAGAGTGTGGGCCCACGACCCATTCAACACACACAGTGTGTGAGTGCAGAGTGTGGGCCCACGACCCATTCAACACACACAGTGTGTGAGTGCAGAGTGTGGACCCACGACCCATTCAACACACACAGTGTGTGAGTGCAGAGTGTGGACCCACGACCCATTCAACACACACAGTGTGTGAGTGCAGAGTGTGGGCCCACGACCCATTCAACACACACAGTGTGTGTGAGTGCAGAGTGTGGACCCACGACCCATTCAACACACACAGTGTGTGAGTGCAGAGTGTGGACCCACGACCCATTCAACACATACAGTGTGTGAGTGCAGAGTGTGGACCCACGACCCATTCAACACACACAGTGTGTGAGTGCAGAGTGTGGACCCACGACCCATTCAACACACACAGTGTGTGAGTGCAGAGTGTGGACCCACGACCCATTCAACACACACAGTGTGTGAGTGCAGAGTGCGGACCCACGACCCATTCAACACACACAGTGTGTGTGAGTGCAGAGTGTGGGCCCACGACCCATTGAAGGAAACACAGTGTGTGTGAGTGCAGAGTGTGGGCCCACGACCCATTCAACACACACAGTGTGTGAGTGCAGAGTGTGGACCCACGACCCATTCAACACACACAGTGTGTGAGTGCAGAGTGTGGACCCACGACCCATTCAACACACACAGTGTGTGAGTGCAGAGTGTGGGCCCACGACCCATTCAACACACACAGTGTGTGAGTGCAGAGTGTGGGCCCACGACCCATTCAACACACACAGTGTGTGAGTGCAGAGTGTGGGCCCACGACCCATTCAACACACACAGTGTGTGAGTCCAGAGTGTGGACCCACGACCCATTCAACACACACAGTGTGTGTGAGTGCAGAGTGTGGACCCACGACCCATTCAACACACACAGTGTGTGAGTGCAGAGTGTGGGCCCACGACCCATTCAACACACACAGTGTGTGAGTGCAGAGTGTGGACCCACGACCCATTCAACACACACAGTGTGTGAGTGCAGAGTGTGGACCCACGACCCATTCAACACACACAGTGTGTGAGTGCAGAGTGTGGACCCACGACCCATTCAACACACACAGTGTGTGAGTGCAGAGTTTGGACCCACGACCCATTCAACACACACAGTGTGTGTGAGTGCAGAGTGTGGACCCACGACCCATTCAACACACACAGTGTGTGAGTGCAGAGTGTGGGCCCACGACCCATTCAACACACACAGTGTGTGTGAGTGCAGAGTGTGGGCCCACGACCCATTCAACACACACAGTGTGTGAGTGCAGAGTGTGGGCCCACGACCCATTCAACACACACAGTGTGTGAGTGCAGAGTGTGGACCCACGACCCATTCAACACACACAGTGTGTGAGTGCAGAGTGTGGACCCACGACCCATTCAACACACACAGTGTGTGAGTGCAGAGTGTGGGCCCACGACCCATTCAACACACACAGTGTGTGTGAGTGCAGAGTGTGGGCCCACGACCCATTCAACACACACAGTGTGTGTGAGTGCAGAGTGTGAACCCACGACCCATTCATCACACACAGTGTGTGAGTGCAGAGTGTGGGCCCACGATCCATTCAACACACACAGTGTGTGTGAGTGCAGAGTGTGGGCCCATGACCCATTCAACACACACAGTGTGTGTGTGCAGAGTGTGGACCCACGACCCATTCAACACACACAGTGTGTGAGTGCAGAGTGTGGACCCATGACCCATTCAACACACACAGTGTGTGAGTGCAGAGTGTGGACCCACGACCTATTCAACACACACAGTGTGTGAGTGCAGAGTGTGGACCCACGACCCATTCAACACACACAGTGTGTGAGTGCAGAGTGTGGGCCCACGACCCATTCAACACACACAGTGTGTGTGAGTGCAGAGTGTAGGCCCACGACCCATTCAACACACACAGTGTGTGTGAGTGCAGAGTGTGGGCCCACGACCCATTCAACACACACAGTGTGTGTGAGTGCAGAGTGTGGACCCACGACCCATTCAACACACACAGTGTGTGAGTGCAGAGTGTGGGCCCACGACCCATTCAACACACACAGTGTGTGAGTGCAGAGTGTGGGCCCACGACCCATTCAACACACACAGTGTGTGAGTGCAGAGTGTGGGCCCACGACTCATTCAACACACACAGTGTGTGAGTGCAGAGTGTGGGCCCACGACCCATTCAACACACGCAGTGTGTGTGAGTGCAGAGTGTGGACCCACGACCCATTCAACACACACAGTGTGTGAGTGCAGAGTGTGGGCCCACGACCCATTCAACACACACAGTGTGTGTGAGTGCAGAGTGTGGACCCACGACCCATTCAACACACACAGTGTGTGAGTGCAGAGTGTGGGCCCACGACCCATTCAACACACACAGTGCGTGTGAGTGCAGAGTGTGGGCCCTCGACCCATTCAACACACACAGTGTGTGAGTGCAGAGTGTGGGCCCACGACCCATTCAACACACACAGTGTGTGAGTGCAGAGTTTGGCCCACGACCCATTCAACACACACAGTGTGTGTGAGTGCAGAGTGTGGACCCACGACCCATTCAACACACACAGTGTGTGAGTGCAGAGTGTGGACCCACGACCCATTCAACACACACAGTGTGTGTGAGTGCAGAGTGTGGGCCCACGACCCATTCAACACACACAGTGTGTGTGAGTGCAGAGTGTGGGACCCACGACCCATTCAACACACACAGTGTGTGAGTGCAGAGTGTGGACCCACGACCCATTCAACACACACAGTGTGTGAGTGCAGAGTGTGGACCCACGACCCATTCAACACACACAGTGTGTGAGTGCAGAGTGTGGGCCCACGACCCATTGAAGGAAACACAAGAAGTCCACAGTACTGGAGTTGCAATGATTTTATTTAAGTGACACTAACAGACGTGTTACGAAGTGCGTCCGAGTGTGTAGAAGTACGGTACAGTTGAGTTGTACAGGATATTTGGGTATGTGAGGGAAGCTACTATCTCCCCCCCTCTCCCCCCCCGCCATCCACAAGTCTCCATTGTCATTTACTGGCGCTGACTTGACTCTACGGCAATGATCCTGCCTTCGGTCTGCATCCTGGCGGTAAGCCAGCCAACCACATTCCCCTGAGGGGCGGCAGCGCCTTTACAGAGGGCCCTGATTGTTTTGGGCGCTAAAACCGAATCCCACAAGTTGACGTCGATCATCTCCCCCACGAAATTCTGCTCCTTCCCGATTTTGTCCAACTCTTGGCCCAGGATCACCTTGCCCCTAAATGCGAGGGGCACCGCCACCTCCAGGGCCTTCCGGGCGCTGGGCTCGCCGTTGACGTAGAGGCCGACCAGCTGTTGCCCGGAGTTGTGTGTGGCGCAGATGTGGACCCAGCCCCAGAGGTTGGCCGGCAGCTGGAATCGGAGTTCTCTGCCGCTGATGCTCACCACGATGGTGCGCTCGTCTTCCCGGCTCAGCAGCAGGCCCTTGGAGCTGATCATGTTGTAGGAGAAGAGGGTGTGCTTTGTGTGCAGCTCAGAGTTAAACCTCAGGCACAGCGTCAGGTCAGAGAGGCTCATCTTCTTGGGCTCCAGCTTCACATGATCAACCTGTGAGTTGATGGGAAAGAGCAGCGATTCCCCAACTAATCCTGCCAGGGGAGAGAAGAGAGAGTGTCAGCGGACTGGGCCACCACAGGTTAACACCGGATCACCACTGGTTAACATCAGCTCACCTCTGATTAATACTGGGTCACCACTGGGTCACCACTAGTTAACACCAGGTCTCTGCTGGTTAACACCAGGGTTACACTAGTTAATACTGGGCTCCACTCATTAACCCTGAGTCACCACTGGCTCACACTGGGTCACCACTAGTTAATACAGGCTCACTACTAGTTAACAACAGGTCGCCACTGGTTAATACTGGGTCACCACTGGCTAACACCGGGTCACCACTAATTAACACCGGGTCACCACTGATTAATAATGGGTCGACACTAGTTAATACTGGAGTGCTACTTGTTAACACCGGGTCACCACTAATTAACACCAGGTCTCCACTGGTTAACTCTGGGTCATCACTAGTTAGCACCGAGTCATAACTGGTTAATACTGGGTCACCACTAGTTAATATTGGCTCACCACTAGATAACACCAGATCACCAATAGTTACCACCAGGTCACAACTTGTTAATATTGGGGCACCACTAGTTAACACTGGGTCACTGCTAGTTAACACTGGGTCACCACTATTTAACACCAGGTCACCACTAGTTAATACTGGGGCAGTACTGGTTTTCACCTGGTCACCACTGAGTGAGTGCAAGTGAGTGTGTGTGTACGAGTGTGTTTGTGTATGAGTGTGAGTGCGAGTGTGTGTGTGTACGAGTGCAAGTGTGTGTGTACGACTGAGTGTGTATTAGTGTGTGTTTAAGTGTGTGTACGAGGGTGAGTGTGAGTGTGTACGAGTGTGTGTGTGTACGAGTGTGAGTCAGTGCAAGTGTGTGTGTGTACGAGTGTGAGTGTAAGTGTGTATGAGTGTGAGTGTACAAGTGTGAGTGAGTGGAAGGTGTGTGTGTACGAGTGTGAGTGTGTACGAGTGTGTGTATGAGTGCATGTGTGAGTGTGTATGAGTGAGTGAGTGTGAGTGTGTACGAGTGAGTGAGTGTGCATGTGTGTGAGTGCGAGTGTATACGAGTGTGAGTGTGTGTGTGTGTACGAGTGTGTTTTTGTATGAGTGCGAGTGTGAACATGTACGAGTGTTTGTACGAGTGTGTTGAAGTGTGAGTGTATGAGTGTGAGTGTGTTTGTGTACGAGTGTGAGTGAGTGCGAGAGTATGTGTGTACGAGTGTGAGTGAGTGCAAGTGTGTTTGTGTACGAGTGTGAGTGAGTGCAAGTGTGTTTGTGTACGAGTGTGAGTGTAATTGCGTACGAGTGTGAGTGAGTGCAAGTGTGTTTGTGTACGAGTGTGATTGTGTATGATTGTGAGTGTGTACGAGTGTGAATGTGTATGAGTGAGTGTAAGTTAGTGCTAGTGTATGTGTGTACGAGTGTGAGTGTGAGTGAGTGCAAGTGGGTATGTGTATGAGTGTGAGTGTGTGTGAGTGCGAGTGTGTACAAGTGTGAGTGTGAGTGATTGTGTTTGTACGAGTGTGAGTGTATTCGTGTGAGTGTTTGTACGAGTGTGAGTGTGTGTGTATGAGTGTGAGTGCAAGTGTGTGTGTACGAGTGTGAGTATAAGTGTGTGTATGAGTGTGTGTGCAAGTGTGAGTGCGAGTGTGTGTGTGTGCACGAGTGTGTGTATGAGTGTGTACAAGAGTGTGTGTGAGTGTGAGTGCATACGAGTGTGTGTGTGTACACGAGTGTGAGTATGTACGAGTGTGAGTGCGAGTGTGTGTGGGAGTGTGTGTGTGTACGAGTGTGTGTGAGTGTGTATGAGTACGAATGTGTATGAGTGAGTGTGAATGTGTATGAGTATGTGTGTGAGTGTGAGTGTGTACAAGTGTGAGCGCGAGTGTGTACAAGTGTGTGTGTGAGTGCGAGTGTGTACCTGTATGAGTGTGTGTGAGTGCGAGTTTGTTCGAGTGTGTGTGTGAGTGTGAAAGCCAATAAATCCCCTGGACCTGATGGCCTACATCCTAGGATTTTGAAAGATTTTGCTACAGAGATAGTGGATGCATTGGTTGTCATTTTCCAAAATTCCATAGGTTCTGGAACGGTTCCCATGGATTGGAAGGCAGCGAATGTAACCCTGTGGCAAAACCACTAAGTGACTTACATAATTGTCTGTAACCAATGTTATTACCTCTAGCATTAATTGTCTGTAACCAATGTTATTACCTCTAGCATTAATTGTCTGTAACCAATGTTATTACCTCTAGCATTAATTGTCTGTAACCAATGTTATTACCTCTAGCATTAATTGTCTGTAACCAATGTTATTACCTCTAGCATTAATTGTCTGTAACCAATGTTATTACCTCTAGCATTAATTGTCTGTAACCAATGTTATTACCTCTAGCATTAATTGTCTGTAACCAATGTTATTACCTCTAGCATTAATTGTCTGTAACCAATGTTATTACCTCTAGCATTAATTGTCTGTAACCAATGTTATTACCTCTAGCATTAATTGTCTGTAACCAATGTTATTACCTCTAGCATTAATTGTCTGTAACCAATGTTATTACCTCTAGCATTAATTGTCTGTAACCAATGTTATTACCTCTCAAGTTGGCTCTGGTTAAACAGAGCTAGATCGACAGCATCGCGATCTGACGCGATGACGTCATCACGTGGGTCACGTGACATCCCCTTCGGCGGGAAACGTGATGACGTCATGATGTCAGAGGTAGAGGGCGGGGCCAGCCCGCCCTCGTGTGGATTGAAAGAGAAAAGACCTGTTTTGAGCTTCTCCTGTAGTTTCTTGTTTTGTAAAGTTCTTAGACAATAAATTCAGTTTGTTAACTTCCAGTAAGTTATAGATTCTTTGTTAGGAGTGCAGAGACTCCTACAACCCCACTATTTAAGAAATGAGGGAGAGAGAAAGACCAGTTAGCCTGACATCAGTAGTAGGGACAATGCTAGAATCTATTATTAAGGACGTGCTAACAGGGCACTTAGAAAATAATAATAGGATTGGGCAGTCAACACGGATTTATGAAAGGGAAATCGTGTTTGTCAAATCTGTTAAGAGTTTTGAGGTTGTAATTAACAGAGTAGATAAGTGCGAGTGTGTACAAGTGTGTGTGTGAGTGCGAGTGTGTACAAGTGTGTGTGTGAGTGTGTACGAGTGTGAGTGTGTGTGTGTGTGAGTGATTGTGTGTGTACGAGTGAGTGTATTCGTGTGAGTGTGTGTACGAGTGTGAGTGTGTGTGTGTGAGTGCAAGTGTGTGTGTACGAGTGTGAGTATAAGTGTGTGCGAGTGTGTGCACACACACACACTCACTCGTACACACTCGCACTCACTCACTCGTACACACACACGCACTCATACACAAAAGATTACTGCACAAGATAAAAAATCACGGGATTGGGGGTAATATACTGGCATGGGTGGAAGATTGGCTATCTAACAGAAAACAGAGAGTTGGGATAAATGGTTCATTCTCGGGTTGGCAATCAGTAACTAGTGGTGTTCCACAGGGGTCAGTGCTGGGACCCCAACTCTTTACAATCTATATTAACGATTTGGAGGAAGGGACCGAGTGCAACGTATCCAAGTTTGCCGACGATACAAAGATGGGAGGGAAAGCAGTGAGTGAGGAGGACATAAAAAACCTGCAAAAGGACATAGACAGGCTAAGTGAGTGGGCAGAGATTTGGCAGATGGAACATAATGTTGGAAAGTGTGAGGTTATGCACTTTGGCAGAAAAAATCAAAGAGCAAGTTATTATCTAAATGGAAAGAAACTGCAAAGTGCTACAGTACAAAGGGATCTGGGGGTCCTGGTGCATGAAACACAGGTTAGTATGCAGGTACAGCAGGTGATCAGGAAGGCCAATGGAATCTTGGCTTTTATTGCAAGGGGGATGGAGTATAAAAGCAGAGAAATCTTGCTGCAGTTATACAGGGTATTGGTGAGGCCACACCTGGAATACTGCGTACAGTTTTGGTTTCCATATTTAAGAAAAGATATACTTGCTCTCGAGGCAGTTCAGAGAAGGTTCACTCGGTTGATTCCGGAGATGAGGGGGTTGACTTATGAGGAAAGGTTGAGTAGGTTGGGCCTCTACTCATTGGAATTCAGAAGAATGAGAGGCGATCTTATCGAAACATATAAGATTGTGAGGGGACTTGATCGGGTGGATGCGGGGAGGATGTTTCCACTGATGGGTGAGACTAGAACTAGGGGGCATAATCTTAGAATAAGGGGCTGCCCTTTCAAACTGAGATGAGGAGAAACTTCTTCACTCATCAGAGGGTAGTAAATCTATGGAATTTGCTACCCCAGAGAGCTGTGGAAGCTGCAACATTAAATAAATTTAAAATGGAGACAGACAGTTTCCTAGCTGATAAGGGAATTAGGGGTTACGGGGAGAGGGCAGGGAAGTGGACGTGAGTCTAGATTCGGATCAGCCATGATCCTATTGAATGGCGGAGCAGGCCCGAGGGGCCGAATGGCCTACTCCTGCTCCTACTTCTTATGTTCTTATGTTATGTAAGTGGGAACCAGTGGATGTGGTGTATTTGGATTTTCAGAAGGCATTCGATAAGTTGCCACACAAGAGGTTATTAAACAAAATTAGTGCTCATGGGATTGGGGGTAATATACTAGCATGGATTGAGGATTGATTAACGGACAGAATACAGAGAGTAGGAATAAACGGTCATATTTGGGTTGGCAGGCTGTAACTAGTGGGGTACCGCAAGGATCAGTGCTTGGGCCCCAGCTATTCACAATCTACATCAATGATTTGGATGAGGGGGCCAAATGTAATATATCCAAGTTTGATACAAAGTTGTGAGGAGGATTCATGGAGGCTTTAAGGGGATATAAACGGGCTAAGTGAGTGGGCAAGAACATGGCAAATGGAATATAATGTGGAGAAATGTGAAGTTACCGACTTTGGTAGAAAAAATAGAAAAGCAGAGTATTTTTTAAATGGTGAGAGATTGGGAAATGTTGGTGTTCAGAGGGACCTGGGTGTCCTTGTACACCAATCACTGAAAGTTAACATGCAGGTACAGCAAGCAATTAGGCAAGGAAATGGTATGTTGGCCTTTATTACAAGAGGATTTGAGTATAAGAGTAAAGACGTCTTACTGCAATTATATAGGGCCCTGGTGAGACCACACCTGGAGTATTGTGGACAGTTTTGGTCTCCTTACCTAAGGAAGGATATACTTGCCATAGAGGGAGTGCAACAAAGGTTCACCAGACTGATTCCTGGGATGGGGGGATTGTCCTATGAGGACAGATTGAGTAGACTGGGTCTATATTCTCTAGAGTTTAGAAGAATGAGAGGTGATCTCATTGAAACATACAAAATTCTTACAGGGCTTGACAGAGTAGATGCAGGGAGGATGTTTCCCCCTGGCTGGGGAGTCTAGAACCAGGGGTCACAGTCTCAGAATAAGGGGTCGGCCATTTAGGACTGAGATGAGGAGAAATTTCTTCACTCAGAGGGCGGTGAATCTTTGGAATTCTCTACCCCAGAGGGCTGTGGAGGCTCAGTCATTGAGTATATTCAAGACAGAAATCGATAGGGTTTTGAATATTAAGGGAATCAAGGGATATGGGGATAGTGCGGGAAAGTGGAGATGAGGTAGAAGATCAGCCATGATCTTAATGAATGGTGGAGCAGGCTCGAGGGGCCGAATGGCCGACTCCTGCTCCTAGTTCTTATGTTGTTATGTGTTGATGTGAGTGAGAATACTGGAATGCATTTACCTTCAAGATCAGCGCAGATCACAAGCGGAGTAATGAGGCAAGAAATGGATATCATGAGAAAGATCTTCATGGTGACTGCCTGTGTGTAGAAAGAAAATAATTCTGATTAGGATCTCAGCACAGACACATGCTGAACCCTGAACCCTCAGCACAGACACATGCTGAACCCTGAACCCTCAGCACAGACACATGCTGAACCCTGAACCCTGGACCCTCAGCACAGACACACAGTGAACCCTGAACCCTGAACCCTCAGCACAGACACACAGTGAACCCTGAACCCTGGGCACTCAGCACAGACACACAGTGAACCCTGAACCCTGGGCCCTCAGCACAGACACACACTGAACCCTGAACCCTGGGTCCTCAGCACAGACACACCCTGAACCCTGAACCCTGGGCCCTCAGCACAGACACACCCTGAACCCTGAACCCTGGGCCCTCAGCACAGACACACCCTGAACCCTGAACCCTGGACCCTCAGCACAGACACACAGTGAACCCTGAACCCTGGGCCCTCAGCACAGACACACGCTGAACCCTGAACCCTGGGTCCTCAGCACAGACACACCCTGAACCCTGAACCCTGGGCCCTCAGCACAGACACACGCTGAACCCTGAACCCTCAGCACAGACACACAGTGAACCCTGAACCCTGGGCCCTCAGCACAGACACACGCTGAACCCTGAACCCTGGGCCCTCAGCACAGACACACCCTGAACCCTGAACCCTGGGCCCTCAGCACAGACACACCCTGAACCCTGAACCCTGGGCCCTCAGCACAGACACACGCTGAACCCTGAACACTGGGCCCTCAGCACAGACACACAGTGAACCCTGAACCCTGGGCGCTCAGCACAGACACACCCTGATCCCTGAACCCTGGGCCCTCAGCACAGACACACCCTGAACCCTGAACCCTGGGCCCTCAGCACAGACACACACTGAACCCTGAACCCTGGGCCCTCAGCACAGACACACACTGAACCATGAACCCTGGGTCCTCAGCACAGACACACACTGAACCCTGAACCCTGGGCCCTCAGCACAGACACACAGTGAACCCTGAACCCTGGGTCCTCAGCACAGACACACAGTGAACCCTGAACCCTGGGCACTCAGCACAGACACACACTGAACCCTGAACCCTGGGCACTCAGCACAGACACACACTGAACCCTGAACCCTGGGCACTCAGCACAGACACACGCTGAACCCTGAACCCTGGGTCCTCAGCACGCCCCAGCAGCCCTGTGCATTGTGGTGAGTGAGGAGCTTGTCCCTTCTGCTCTCTGTCCAATCTCTGCTGTCCCTGTGCTTTGAGTTAGTGTCGTGGGTTTGGGGCCAAAATGCTGCAGGGCACCTTATGCTGCGTTTAGCATTGACTGTTCCTGTCCTGCTCCTCCACACAACTCATCCTTCCCTCACCAAGGTGCGAGAGGAGGCAGCGTGGGAGGGAGGGAGAGGGGTGTAAGAAGATGGATGGAAAGGGAAGGGTGAGGGAATTAGAGGGAGGGAGGGGTTGGGATGGAGATGGGGAGAGAAGGAGAGGGAGGGGAGAGGAGAGGGGTGAGAGAAAAATGGAGGGAGGGGACGGGGGTGTGAAGGAGAGGGAGTGAAGTGGAAAGGAAGGGAGGGCAAGAGGGGTAGGAAGGAAAGGGAGGGGAGAGGGAAGGAGGGAGAGCGACGAAGGGAGGGAGGGAAGGAGAGGGTGAGGGATGGAGGGAAGAAGAGATGGACAGGGGGAGTGATAGCGAGAGGGAGGGAAGGAGAGGAGAGACTCTCCCTCAGTGTGGAGAGGTCCACTCTCTAGGTAGGAAGCTTTCCCCCGTGTCTTGTTGGTCTCCGGGCCCCGGTTTGTAGAATGGCGGCTCTCTGTGTCCCTCACAAACCCGGCGGCATTATTCAGAATGATTTGCATTTCTATCGCGCCTTTCACAACCATCGGATGTCCCAAAGCACTTTTCAAAAGTACTTCATTGGCTGTAGTGTAGTTACTGTTGTGATGTAGGAAACGCGGCAGCCAATTTGCGCACAGCAAGCTCCCACAAACAGCAATGCGATAATGATCAGATCATCTGTTTCAGTGATGTTGATTGAGGGATCAATATTGGCCCCAGGACACCGGGGAGAACTCCTCGGTTCGTCTTCGAAATAGCGGCCATGGAATCTTTTACATCCACCTGAGAGAGCAGACGGGGCCTCGATTAAGCGTCTCATCTGAAAGACGGCACCTCCGACAATGCAGCGCTCCCTCAGCACTGCACTGGGAGTGTCAGCTTAGATTTCTGTGCTCAAGTCGCTGGAGTGGGACTTGAACCCACGATCTTCTGACTCCGAGGCGAGGGTGCCACGCACGAGACACAGTTGATGTTTACAAGTTATAAAATAACTGGAAGCCCGAAAGGAGACTGCGGCCATCTGTGAGTTAGACCCTTCATCCAGGATTCACTCCCTCCGAGGGGAGGGTGGGGGAGGCGCAGCCTGTGGGTATACCTGCGGTCTGTGCCAGCTGTCTGAGGGGCAGTACCCCGGGTACCCGCCACGTGAGTAATGCATCACTTACCTTTGGTCTCTCCACACCAGCAGAGCGATTCCTGGTCTGTGAAAGTTGGTCTCCTAGTCCGGGGCCATTTATAGCCAGCCCACTCGGTGATGGGCCAATGAGGAGGGAGAGAGGCAGGGGTGGTGCGGGGTGGCAGTGCGGGTCACCTCGCCCACAATCTCTTGATGTTGGATTCGAATCAATGTTGATCTTCTCTTGAAACAAACACACCACCCGACTCTGGGTTTGGTGCCAGTATCCTTGGGAAAGATTAGGTCATCTTGTCCTGGACTTCATGACCTTTTTCGTCCAGCCCTCCACCGACTTTATCCCCAGGCCCTGCCAGCTGTGGAACGTAGGCCGCAATGAGCACAGGGAAGCCTGCTGAGGGTGAGACGTGATCCGGCTCGTGGCCCCGTCCAGGGAGAGCGGGGGTGGGGGTGGCGGAGGGGGAGAGCGGGGAGGGGAGGGGGAGGGGGAGAGCAGGCCGGTGGGGGAAGGGGAGGGGGAGAGCAGGCTGGGGGGGGGGAGGGGGGAGAGCAGGCTGGGGGGGGGAGGGGGGAGAGCAGGCTGGGGGGGTGGGGGGAGGGAGCAGGCCGGGGGGGGAGGGAGAGAGCAGGCCGGGGGGGGGGAGGGGGAGAGCAGGCTGGGGGGGGGGGGGAGGGGGAGAGCAGGCTGGGGGGGGGGAGGGGGAGAGCAGGCTGGGGGGGTGGGGGGAGGGAGCAGGCCGGGGGGGGGAGGGAGAGAGCAGGCCGGGGGGGGGGAGGGGGAGAGCAGGCCGGGGGGGGAGGGGGAGAACAGGCCGGGGGGTGGGGTGGGAGAACAGGCCGGGGGGGGGAGGGGGAGAGCAGGCCGGGGGGGAGGGGAGAGCAGGCCGGCGGGGGGAGGGGGAGAGCAGGCCGGGGGGGGGAGGGGGAGAGCAGGCCGGGGGGGGGAGGGGGAGAGCAGGCTGGGGGGGGTGGGGGGAGAGAGCAGGCCGGGGGGGGGAGGGAGAGAGCAGGCCGGGGGGGGGAGGGAGAGAGCAGGCCGGGGGGGGGGAGGGGGAGAGCAGGCCGGGGGGGGGAGGGGGAGAGCAGGCCGGGGGGGGGGAGGGGGAGAGCAGGCTGGGGGGGAGGGAGAGAGCAGGCTGGGGGGGGGAGGGGGAGAGCAGGCTGGGGGGGGGAGGGGGAGAGCAGGCTGGGGGGGGAGGGGGAGAGCAGGCCAGGGGGGGAGGGGGAGAGCAGGCCGGGGGGGGAGGGGGAGAGCAGGCCGGGGGGGGGGTGGGAGAACAGGCCGGGGGGGGAGGGGGAGAGCAGGCTGGGGGGGGAGGGAGAGAGCAGGCCGGGGGGGGAGGGGGAGAGCAGGCCGGGGGGGGGAGGGGGAGAACAGGCCGGGGGGGGGGGGGAGAACAGGCCGGGAGGGGGAGGGGGAGAGAGCAGGCCGGGGGGGGAGGGGGAGAGCAGGCCGGGGGGGGAGGGGGAGAGCAGGCCGGGGGGGGGAGGGGGAGAGCAGGCCGGGGGGGGGGGGGAGAACAGGCCGGGAGGGGGAGGGGGAGAGAGCAGGCCGGGGGGGGGGAGGGGGAGAGCAGGCCGGGGGGGGAGGGGGAGAGAGCAGGCCGGGGGGGGGAGGGGGAGAGCAGGCCAGGGGGGGAGGGGGAGAACAGGCCGGGGGGGGGAGGGGAGAGCAGGCCGAGGGGGGGGGGGAGAGCAGGCCGGGGGGGGGGAGGGAGAGAGCAGTCCGGGAGGGGGAGGGGGCGAGCAGGCCAGGGGGAGGTGGGGGGAGGCCGGGGGGAGGGGGAGAGCAGGCTGGGGGGGGAGGGAGAGAGCAGGCCGGGGGGAAGGGGGAGAACAGGCCGGCGGGGGGGAGGGGGAGAGCAGGCCGGGGGGGGGGGGGAGAGCAGGTCGGGGGGGGAGGGAGAGAGCAGGCCGGGGAGAGAGGGGGAGAGCAGGCCGAGGGGGGGAGGGGGAGAGCAGGCCGGGGGGAGGGGGAGAGCAGGCCGGGGGGGGGAGGGGGACAGCAGGCCGGGGGGGGGGAGGGGGAGAGAGCAGGCCGGGGGGGGGAGGGGAGAGCAGGCCGGGGGGGGAGGGGGAGAGCAGGCTGGGGGGGGAGGGAGAGAACAGGCCGAGGGGGGAGGGGGAGAGCAGGCTGGGGGGGGGAGGGGAGAGCAGGTTGGGGGGGGAGGGAGAGAACAGGCCGAGGGGGGAGGGAGAGAGGAGGCCGGGGGGGAGGGGGAGAGAGGAGGCCGGGGGGGGCGAGGGGGAGAGCAGGCCGAGGGGAGGAGGGGGAGAGCAGGCCGAGGGGAGGAGGGGGAGAGCAGGCCGGGGGGGGGAGGGGGAGAGCAGGCCGGGGAGGGAGGGGAGAGCAGACCGGGGGGGGAGGGGGAGAGAGCAGGCCGGGGGGGGAGGGGGAGAGCAGACCGGGGGGGGAGGGGGAGAGCAGGCCGGGGGGGGAGGGGGAGAGCAGGCCGGTGGGGTGAGGGGGAGAAAGCAGGCCGGGGGGGGAGGGGGAGAGCAGGCCTGGGGGGGGAGGGGGAGAGAGCAGGCCTGGGGGGGAGGGGGAGAGAGCAGGCCGGCGGGGGAGGGGGAGAGCAGGCCGGGGGGGGGAGGGGGAGAGCAGGCCGGGGGGGGAGGGGGAGAGCAGGCCGGGGGGGGAGAGGGAGAGCAGGCCGAGGGGGGAGGGGGAGAGCATGCCGGGGGGGGGAGGGGGCGAGCAGGCCAGGGGGAGGTGGGGGGAGGCCGGGGGGAGGGGGAGAGCAGGCTGGGGGGGGGAGGGAGAGAGCAGGCCGGGGGGGGGCGGGGAGAACAGGCCGGCGGGGGGGAGGGGGAGAGCAGGCCGGGGGGGGAGGGGGAGAGCAGGCCGGGGGGGGAGGGGGAGAGCAGGCCGGGGGGGGAGGGAGAGAGCAGGCCGGGGGGGGAGGGAGAGAGCAGGCCGGGGGGAGGGGGAGAGCAGGCCGGGGGGGGGAGGGGGAGAGCAGGCCGGGGGGAGGGGGAGAGCAGGCCGGGGGGGGGGAGGGGGACAGCAGGCCGGGGGGGGGGAGGGGGAGAGAGCAGCCCGGGGGGGGGGAGGGGAGAGCAGGCCAGGGGGGGGAGGGGGAGAGCAGGCTGGGGGGGGAGGGAGAGAACAGGCCGAGGGGGGAGGGGGAGAGCAGGCCGAGGGGGGGAGGGGGAGAGCAGGCCGGGGGGAGGGGGAGAGCAGGCCGGGGGGGGGGGAGGGGGAGAGCAGGCTGGGGGGGGAGGGAGAGAACAGGCCGAGGGGGGAGGGGGAGAGCAGGCTGGGGGGGGAGGGGAGAGCAGGCTGGGGGGGGAGGGAGAGAACAGGCCGGGGGGGGAGGGGGAGAGCAGGCCTGGGGGGGAGGGGGAGAGAGCAGGCCGGCGGGGGAGGGGGAGAGCAGGCCGAGGGGAGGAGGGGGAGAGCAGGCCGGGGGGAGGGAGGGAGCAGGCCGGGGGGGGGGAGGAAGCAGGCCGGGGGGGGAGGGAGAGAGCAGGCCGGGGGGGAGGAAGAGTGCAGGCCGGGGGGGGGAGGGAGAGAGCAGGCCGGGGGGGGGAGGGAGAGAGCAGGCCGGGTGGGGAGGGGGAGAGCAGGCCGGGGGGGTGAGGGGGAGAGCAGGCCGGGGGGGAGAGAAAACAGGCCGAGGGGAGGAGGGGGAGAGCAGGCCGGGGGGGGAGGGGGAGAGCAGGCCGGGGGGGGAGGGGGAGAGCAGGCCGGGGGGGGGAGGGGGAGAGCAGGCCGGGGGGGGGAGGGGGAGAGAGCAGGCCGGGGGGAGGGAGGGAGCAGGCCGGGGGGAGAGGAGGGAGAGCAGGCCGGGGGGGGAGGGGGAGAGCAGGCCGGGGGGGGGAGGGGGAGAGAGCAGGCCTGGGGGGGAGGGGGAGAGAGCAGGCCGGCGGGGGAGGGGGAGAGCAGGCCGGGGGGGGAGGGGAAGAGCAGGCCGGGGGGGGGAGGGGGAGAGCAGGCCGGGGGGGGAGGGGGAGAGCAGGCTGGGGGGGGAGGGGGAGAGCAGGCTGGGGGGGGAGGGAGAGCAGGCCGAGGGGGGAGGGGGAGAGCAGGCTGGGGGGGAAGTGGGAGAGCAGACCGGGAGGGGGAGGGGGAGAGCAGGCCGAGGGGGGAGGGGGGAGAGCAGGCCGGGGAGGGAGGGGGAGAGCAGGCGGGAGGGGAGGGGGAGAGCAGGCCGGGGGGGGAGGGGGAGAGCAGGCCGGGGGGGGGGAGGGGGAGAGCAGGCCGGGGGGGGAGGGGAAGAGCAGGCCGGGGGGAGGGAGGGAGCAGGCCGGGGGGGGAGGGGGAGAGCAGGCCGGGGGGGGGGGGGAGGGAGAGAGAGCAGGCCGGGGGGGGGAGGGGGAGAGAGCAGGCCGGGGGGGAGGGAGGGAGCAGGCCGGGGGGGGGAGGGGGAGAGCAGGCCGGGGGGGGGGAGGGGGAGAGAGCAGGCCGGGGGGGGAGGGGGAGAGCAGGCCGGGGGGAGGGGGAGAGCAGGCTGGGGGGGGAGGGAGAGAACAGGCCGAGGGGGGAGGGGGAGAGCAGGCCGGGGGGGGGAGGGGGAGAGCAGGCCGGGGGGGGGAGGGGGAGAGCAGGCCGGGGGCGGAGGGGGAGAGCAGGCCGAGGGGAGGAGGGGGAGAGCAGGCCGGGGTGGGGGAGGGGGGAGAGCAGGCTGGGGGGGTGAGGGGGAGAGCTGTCCGAGGGGGAAGGGGGAGAGCAGGCCGGGGGGGGAGGGGGAGAGCAGGCCGGGCGGGGAGGGGGAGAGCAGGCCGGCGGGGGGAGGGAGAGAGCAGACTGGGGGGGGAGGGGGAGAGCAGGCCGGGAGGGGGAGGGGGAGAGAGCAGGCCGGGAGGGGGGAGAGCAGGCCGGGAGGGGGAGGGGGAGAGCAGGCCGGGGGGGGGAGGGAGAGAGCAGGCCCGGGGGGGAGGGGGAGTGCATGCCGTGGGGGGAGGGAGAGAGCAGGCCGGGGGGGGGGAGGGAGAGAGCAGGCCGCCGGGGGAGGGGGAGTGCATGCCGTGGGGGGAGGGAGAGAGCAG
>NW_028226864.1:0-23869 GCF_052327205.1 Somniosus microcephalus
ATGCCTGGTGGGAATCATGAATGTGAAACCTGGCGGGAGCAATATTGGATTGCTGACTATCAACTGCAGGTCAACCATTAAAGAGATTTGATCAGCCATGATTTGCAGGTGGCAGGACTTAGTGGTCTCAGGTCTGGGGCAACTTTTACAAGGCTTAACCACACCTGTGGAAGGTTGGAGCCTCACACACATCTCCAGTGTGGCCTCCTGCCCCTCTCGCCACCTTCACTCAGCTTTTCCTCAACGGAGGCATATACCAGAAGCATGGGACCATTTATTTCCTTCCCATCTGGGCATTAGAGGAGCTCAAGCACCAGCTGCGGCAGCAGCAGAACCAGGAACAATAGCAACAGCAGCAGTAGCAGGAGCGCCAGGCTGCTGCTCACCCACCGGAGGCTGCACAGACCAGAAGGGGCCAGCGCCTGGAAGCCCGTCGGCGCAGGAGATACCCCCCAAACAGGGTATACAGACGCAGGGTCACCTATCTCAACATGTCTGAGCAGCAGTGCCAAAGGCGGCTCCGACTTTCGCGAGAGGTAGTGACTGACATCTGCGCCATGCTACAGCAAGACCTGCTGCCCAGAGGACCAGGTTGACAAGCATTAACAGTGGCCGTCAAAGTCACCACCGCACTCAACTTTTTAGCCTCAGGCTCATTCCAGGGATCAGCAGCAGACATCAGCGGCATCTCCCAGGCGGCCGCACACACATGCACCACACAGGTAACTGATGCCCTCTTTGCCCTCGCGCACAATCACATCCATTTCACCAAGGATCGAGCAAGTGTCACGGCGCGAGCGGTTGGATTAGCTCACCTGGCAGGCATTCCAAGGGTGCAGGGCGTCGTTGGCTGCACACGTGGCCCTTAGGGCACCCCATCGCAATCCAGGTATCTTTGTCAACCGCAAGGGCTTCCACTCCCTTAACGTTCAGCTGGTGTGTGACCACAAGAAGGAAATCGTGTATGTTTGCGCCATGTACCCTGGCAGTTGCCATGACTCCTTCATACTGCGCCTCCGCTATTCAGTCCACCAGACCAACATGGCGGGGGGGGGGGGGGGGGGGAAGAGAGAGAAAGGGGGGGGGGGGGGGGGAGAGGGAGAAAAAGGAAAAGAAAAAGAGGAGGAACATGATGAGGGTGATGATGATGATGATCCTGCAGAGGCCCATCAACCAGCAGCAGCATTACACGAGAACATTGCTGCCCAGGATGCAAGGAACGCACTCATCCTGGCCAGATTTGCTTAGCCTAGTCAATCAAACACTTTTGCCTCACAGCTTCTTACCTGAGCATCGACAATGGCCAAGACCCTGCAGATTCCTAGCTATTTGACCAGCACACTGACAATTGCAAGTAATCCTAAGCCCTCAATGTGAAAGTCCCATTCGTGAAATGACACACGCCACAACTACAGCAGTAGCCATCAGATTTTTTATTAACATTATTAATCTCATGGCTTTTTCTAACAATACATCAAATTTCACCCAAGTGACTACCCTTGTGACTACTTGTGCTTTATCTTACTCTTACGCGTGCTCCTACGTAGTGCTTCCCCTGTGGCTTCAGCAGATGTGGAGGCCCCTTGCTCACTTTCTTGCTGCTCCTGTCTCGACACCTTTGGCGGGCGTCCTCTGGGGTGGCGAGCCTGTGAGGGCTCGTCAACAGTCTGCTGCTCCTGCGGCTGTGCAGGGGTTGAGACGTCTATCTCACTTGGGTGTGGACTCCGGTGGGGCTCTGACCGAGGGCTCTGCAGTGGCATGGAAGTGTGAGCGCTTGGAGAGGAACCCCCACTTCCTTGAGGTCTGCCACCAACCTCCCTCTCATGGATCAGCTCCCCCTCTGCGCCTGTAAGTGGCTGGAGAGCACCTTGCTGCACATTAGGGGGGCCATGGGGACCCATATCTGCAATGGCAGTCCTACTCAGAAGGACTTCTATGAAGGTTTGGTTTCTCTGTTCAATAGATGCCCATCGCTCAAGAGATGTCATTCTATTCTGAATAATGACCATGTCTTCCATACCCTGGCGACGAAGCTCCTCCATGGCCATAGCCCTCCTCTCCTCTACTGTAGCCATCCTCTCCTGTATGGTAGCCAGCCTTACCACGGAGATAGCAATCATTTCCACGGAAGTAGCCATCCTTTCCGTGTTGATGCGTTCATGCACCAATAACTCCACAAAGGCTCTGCTCATGTTCGCTATGGACTCCTCCATTCGCTCCTCCACACTCGCAGCGACCCTGGAGACAAAACCTGCCAGGGACTCCTGCATCTGTGTATGGAGTTCCATCAGCTGATCTTATGGATAGACACAGAGGCAGAGGGTCGACATGCTGCTGAGCCGAGCTGGCAGAGTCCTGCGCCCTCCAACTAGGACTCTCCACTGCTGTCCTTGTCTCCACAATCTGCTGATGCTCACTTGTGAGCTGTGATACACCATGTGACAACACTATTCTATGTTCCGAAGGTCCCACCGAGGTGTGAGTGTCTGCGTTGGTGCTGGGTGCGCTTATTTCTGCTGACGCTGCGCCCTCAGAGGTTGCAGCTTCCTCTGAGGAGTCTGGCTGCTCAGCCTCTTCTTCCTGGCTAGGGGGGACAGATGCTTGTGATGGCCCCGTGGGGGAGTAATGGAAAGAGTCAGAGATGTGATGCAAAGGCTATATGCACATAGCTTTTTGCAGATGCTCATAAGTGCATCTGTTACAGCTTCACAATCATTATCAGCGACTCATGCAATGTCAAAGAGAGAGATGGGAAACTTTTCTGTCACCAGCTTGCTGTGTTGCACCCGTCTGTCCATCCCCCACGCGCGAATCATCCTCAATGCTGATGATTTCCAGGGTGGCCTCCTCCCAGGGGGTCAGGTGGGCTATTGAGGGTGGTCCTCCTCCTGTCCTGGCTCGCTCTCTCTTGTTGTGAGCTCTCTTTTCCTGCAATGAGGGAGACAAGTGGAGGTTGAGTGAGAATGAAGGAGTGTAGAGATTGCATAGCATAGATACTTAGAAGGAGACAAAGATGGAGTGAGGTTGCAAGACCAAAGGCCCTCCCTGTGTGTTGTCAGTTGTGTTCAAAGCATCAGTGATAGGGAGTGTGAGGGCTGCATGGTGGAATAGTTATGTGAATGTGAGCATAGAGAGAGGGGGAATGGGTAAGGGTGCATGGATGTCAGTGTCAAGTAGGATGTGGAGGAAGAGATTGCTAAAGCTGAGTGCTGGTGAGGAAAGGCAATGGGGATCAGATTGAGGGTGATGGGAAATTCATACTCACTTTTCCAGTGTGCTGAAGGTCATGAAATCTTTTCCTGCACTGTATCCAGGTTCTGCGGATGACTCCCAAGGAGTTGACCTCCTCAGCCTCCTGCATCCACACAGCCTTGGTCTGAGTGGGAGGCCTCTTCCTCCCTGATGAAGGGAACAGGACCTCCTTGTGGACCCTAGCCCCATCCACCAATGCCTGCAGTGCCGCCTCGTCAAAACGAGGAGCTGCTCTTGCCCTCCCGCTTGTCATCTTTCCTGCAGGTCCCTCTGACACCAAATGGAGGAAGCTTGGAAGCCTGCAGAAGAAGCAAGGCTTGCTGTAGGCCTTAAATGCAGCAGCAATGATGACGTCATCGGAGGGGACTTTCTGTCATGAAAAACCCCTTTGCAAAGGCTTCCCACACGCTGGAAATCAATTGGCCAATTGAGTTAAAATTGCATCAATCTCCCACATCCACTTAGATTCATGTGGGAAACACGAAATTTGGAAAACACGACAACAGCCCGTACCTGAGTTAAAATCGAGCCCATAGAGTCCAATTTGCATGCGGCAGGTCCTACAAACAGCAATAAGATGAATGACCAGTTAATTTGTTTTGGACATTATGAGAACTCGCAGCTCTTCTTCAAAAAAGTGCAGTGGGATCTTCTACATCTTCTGCAGTGTTCAAAGTTTACACAGAATCTATCACTGGTTTTGATAGCTGATCCAGACAGTTGATTGAAATAGAATAAATGATAGATATGCTTCAGTAACAGATGCCAACACTGACCATATTGCTTCATGCACTTGACTTGCATATGCATCCTATAAACCATCTGCATATTGGAGACCTTTTAAAAGTTTTACTATTTATTTTGAGAAATTACATAATTACTCAGAAATTCAGTGTAGTAAAAAATTACAGAATTGTTAAGTACCAATTATATATTTATATAAACCACATGTGACCTCTGTACTGGTAATTTGGACTCAATAGTTTATGCTGCCAATGTTATCTCCAGAAAGTGATGATCAGGATACTGTTTATATTACGTGGGATTCTTACCAGTGCTTGAGGATCACATTCCACAATTCTGTCCATTTATAATTAGGCTTACTTGTTTATAGTGACTGAATGTCAGATTCGGTTTTCCATATATGCAATTCCAGGGTTTCCTGAGATTTTTACCCAAATTTGGGCAATTATATTCAGCAATTCAATTGACTTTTTTCCGTAAGATCAAAAATGACCTTGATGATAAAGATGATGTTAAATGTGCTCATGGTACATACTGCATGCAACTATGTAGCCAAATGTTGTAAGCTGTTCAAGGCAGACTCAAAGGATGTGGAAAGTACCTCTGCTTTGGAATGAACTCCCATCTAAAGGCAGGCCTAGTAGGATGCCAATCCCTTGCAGACATACATTACAGACTCACAACCTGGCCAAATGCTTACCCTTTTCCTGCCATCTCCACTTGTAAGTGAGGAGGGGCAAGAGGTTATAAATCAGAGACTGATTTCAAGCCCTTTAAAATCAATGAAACTGGGGTCACTTTCTACAATGAGACACATCACACAAACAAGCAACAGTTTTCACACAAAAATTAATCAACAAAAGTGACTTAAAAACATTACTTAAAAAAAGGAAGTCTGAAACAATACAGTTCACGTTTAAACCAGCCTCCGTAAGAGAAAGATAGATTTACATTGGCGAAGACCATTAATTGGAACTGGTATGGTCAGGGCTGCCCAAATGATGGAGTGGATGGAGAGAAAATGTGAAAAACAGACATGCTAAGTACTGTACTTCCACAAGGATGTAAAAAAATCTGCTTGCAATTGCATCTCCAGAGCGGCAGTTCTGGCCAAGAGACTCCGTCCGAAATGTTAACCTGCCTTTTCAGATTGCCACATGTTTTCACCATTTTCTGTTTTCAACCCTCTGGACACATGGGTGTAGTTAGGAACAAGTCAAACCAAAGCAGAGGAGCAGGTGGTCAAGCTGTGACCCACTGATCCACCTTTCCACTTCCTTCTTATTCTCTCTCCCCTTTCTCCCTCCCTCTTCCATCATTTTTCATCACCCTTCCTTCAGTTCTTCCTTTATCTCATCCCCTTCCATCCACTCTCCCTCCACCAAACTCCATCCCTCCTCTCTCCCCTCCACCAAATTCCATCCTTCCTCTCTCCCTCCACCAAACTCCATCCTTCCTCTCTCCCCTCCACCAAACTCCATCCTTCCTCTCTCCCCTCCACCAAACTCCATCCTTCCTCTCTCCCCTCCACCAAACTCCATCCCTCCTCTCTCCCCTCCACCAAACTCCATCCTTCCTCTCTCCCATCCACCAAACTCCATCCTTCCTCTCTCCCCTTCTCCAAACTCCATCCGTCCTCTCTCCCCTCCACCAAACTCCATCCCTCCTCTCTCCCCTCCAACAAACTCCATCCTTCCTCTCTCCCCTCCAACAAACTCCATCCCTCCTCTCACCCCTCCACCAAACTCCATCCTTCCTCTCACCCTTCCACCAAACTCCATCCTTCCTCTCTCCCCTCCTCCAAACTCCATCCTTCCTCTCTCCCCTCTTCCAAACTCCATCCTTCCTCTCTCCCCTCCTCCAAACTCCATCCTTCCTCTCTCCCCTCCACCAAACTCCATCCGTCCTCTCTCCCCTCCACCAAACTCCATCCTTCCTCTCACCCTTCCACCAAACTCCATCCTTCCTCTCTCCCCTCCACCAAACTCCATCCTTCCTCTCTCCCCTCCACCAAACTCCATCCCTCCTCTCTCCCCTCCAACAAACTCCATCCTTCCTCTCTCCCCTCCACCAAACTCCATCCTTCCTCTCTCCCCTCCTCCAAACTCCATCCTTCCTCTCTCACCTCCTCCAAACTCCATCCTTCCTCTCTCCCCTCCACCAAACTCCATCCTTCCTCTCTCCCCTCCACCAAACTCGATCCTTCCTCTCTCCCCTCCTCCAAACTCCATCCTTCCTCTCTCCCCTCCACCAAACTCCATCCTTCCTCTCTCCCCTCCACCAAACTCCATCCCTCCTCTCTCCCCTCCTCCAAACTCCATCCTTCCTCTCTCCCCTCCTCCAAACTCCATCCTTCCTCTCTCCCCTCCTCCAAACTCCATCCCTCCTCTCTCCCCTCCACCAAACTCCATCCTTCCTCTCTCCCCTCCTCCAAACTCCATCCTTCCTCTCTCCCCTCCTCCAAACTCCATCCTTCCTCTCTCCCCTCCACCAAACTCCATCCTTCCTCTCTCCCCTCCAGCAAACTCCATCCTTCCTCTCTCCCCTCCACCAAACTCCATCCTTCCTCTCCCCTCCACCAAACTCCATCCTTCCTCTCTCCCCTCCACCAAACTCCATCCTTCCTCTCTCCCCTCCACCAAACTCCATCCTTCCTCTCTCCCCTCCACCAAACTCCATCCCTCCTCTCTCCCCTCCTCCAAACTCCATCCTTCCTCTCTCCCCTCCTCCAAACTCCATCCTTCCTCTCTCCCCTCCACCAAACTCCATCCTTCCTCTCTCCCCTCCACCAAACTCCATCCTTCCTCTCTCCCCTCCACCAAACTCCATCCCTCCTCTCCCCCCTCCAACAAACTCCATCCTTCCTCTCTCCCCTCCACCAAACTCCATCCTTCCTCTCTCCCCTCCACCAAACTCCATCCTTCCTCTCTCCCCTCCACCAAACTCCATCCTTCCTCTCTCCCCTCCACCAAACTCCATCCTTCCTCTCTCCCCTCCACCAAACTCCATCCCTCCTCTCCCCTCCTCGAAACTCCATCCTTCCTCTCTCCCCTCCTCCAAACTCCATCCTTCCTCTCTCCCTCCAACAAACTCCATCCTTCCTCTCTCCCCTCCACCATACTCCATCCTTCCTCTCTCCCCTCCACCAAACTCCATCCTTCCTCTCGCCCCTCCTCCAAACTCCATCCTTCCTCTCGCCCCTCCACCAAACTCCATCCCTCCTCTCGCCCCTCCTCCAAACTCCATCCTTCCTCTCGCCCCTCCACCGAACTCCATCCTTCCTCTCTCCCCTTATCCAAATTCCATCCTTCCTCTCTCCCTCCACCAAACTCCATCCCTCCTCTCTCCCCTCCACCAAACTCCATCCTTCCTCTCTCCCCTCCACCAAACTCCATCCTTCCTCTCTCCCCTCCACCAAACTCCATCCTTCCTCTCTCCCCTCCACCAAACTCCATCCTTCCTCTCTCCCCTCCTCCAAACTCCATCCTTCCTCTCTCCCCTCCTCCAAACTCCATCCTTCCTCTCTCCCCTCCTCCAAACTCCATCCTTCCTCTCTCCCTCCTCCAAACTCCATCCTTCCTCTCTCCCCTCCTCCAAACTCCATCCTTCCTCTCTCCCCTCCACCAAACTCCATCCTTCCTCTCTCCCCTCCACCAAACTCCATCCCTCCTCTCACTCCTCCACCAAACTCCATCCTTCCTCTCGCCCCTCCTCCAAACTCCATCCTTCCTCTCTCCCCTCCACCAAACTCCATCCTTCCTCTCTCCCCTCCTCCAAACTCCATCCTTCCTCTCTCCCCTCCACCAAACTCCATCCCTCCTCTCGCCCCTCCTCCAAACTCCATCCTTCCTCTCTCCCCTCCTCCAAACTCCATCCTTCGTCTCTCCCCTCCACCAAACTCCATCCTTCCTCTCTCCCCTCCGCCAAACTCCATCCTTCCTCTCTCCCCTCCTCCAAACTCCATCCTTCCTCTCTCCCCTCCACCAAACTCCATCCCCCCTCTCGCCCGTCCTCCAAACTCCATCCTTCCTCTCTCCCCTCCACCAAACTCCATCGTTCCTCTCTCCCCTCCTCCAAACTCCATCCTTCCTCTCTCCCGTCCACCAAACTCCATCCTTCCTCTCTCCCCTCCTCCAAACTCCATCCTTCCTCTCTCCCCTCCACCAAACTCCATCCTTCCTCTCTCCCCTCCACCAAACTCCATCCCTCCTCTCTCCCCTCCTCCAAACTCCATCCTTCCTCTCTCCCCTCCTCCAAACTCCATCCTTCCTCTCTCCCCTCCTCCAAACTCCATCCTTCCTCTCTCCCCTCCACCAAACTCCATCCTTCCTCTCTCCCCTCCACCAAACTCCATCCCTCCTCTGTCCCCTCCACCAAACTCCATCCCTCCTCTGTCCCCTCCACCAAACTCCATCCCTCCTCTCTCCCCTCCACCAAACTCCATCCTTCCTCTCTCCCCTCCACCAAACTCCATCCCTCCTCTCAACTCCATCCTTGCTCTCTCCCCTCCACCAAACTCCATCCTTCCTCTCTCCCCTCCACCAAACTCCATCCTTCCTCTCTCCCCTCCACCAAACTCCATCCTTCCTCTCTCCCCTCCACCAAACTCCATCCTTCCTCTCTCCCCTCCACCAAACTCCATCCTTCCTCTCTCCCCTCCACCAAAGTCCATCCTTCCTCTCTCCCCTCCACCAAACTCCATCCTTCCTCTCTCCCCTCCACCAAACTCCATCCCTCCTCTCTCCCCTCCTCCAAACTCCATCCTTCCTCTCTCCCCTCCTCCAAACTCCATCCTTCCTCTCTCCCTCCAACAAACTCCATCCTTCCTCTCTCCCCTCCTCCAAACTCCATCCTTCCTCTCACCCCTCCTCGAAACTCCATCCTTCCTCTCTCCCCTCCAACAAACTCCATCCTTCCTCTCTCCCCTTCACCAAACTCCATCCTTCCTCTCGCCCCTCCTCCAAACTCCATCCTTCCTCTCGCCCCTCCACCAAACTCCATCCCTCCTCCAAACTCCATCCTTCCTCTCGCCCCTCCACCGAACTCCATCCTTCCTCTCTCCCCTCCTCCAAATTTCATCCTTCCTCTCTCCCTCCACCAAACTCCATCCCTCCTCTCTCCCCTCCACCAAACTCCATCCTTCCTCTCTCCCCGCCACCAAACTCCATCCTTCCTCTCACCTCCACCAAACTCCATCCTTCCTCTCTCCCCTCCACCAAACTCCATCCTTCCTCTCTCCCCTCCACCAAACTCCATCCTTCCTCTCTCCCCACCACCAAACTCCATCCTTCCTCTCTCCCCTCCACCAAACTCCATCCTTCCTCTCTCCCCTCCACCAAACTCCATTCCTCCTCTGTCCCCTCCAACAAACTCCATCCCTCCTCTGTCCCCTGCACCAAACTCCATCCCTCCTCTCTCCCCTCCACCAAACTCCATCCTTCCTCTCTCCCCTCCTCCAAACTCCATCCTTCCCTCCTCCAAACTCCATCCTTCCTCTCTCCCCTCCTCCAAACTCCATCCTTCCTCTCTCCCCCTCCTCCAAACTCCATCCTTCCTCTCTCCCCTCCACCAAACTCCATCCTTCCTCTCTCCCCTCCACCAAACTCCATCCCTCCTCTCTCCCCTCCACCAAACTCCATCCTTCCTCTCGCCCCTCCTCCAAACTCCATCCTTCCTCTCTCCCCTCCACCAAACTCCATCCTTCCTCTCTCCCCTCCTCCAAACTCCATCCTTCCTCTCTCCCCTCCACCAAACTCCATCCCTCCTCTCGCCCCTCCTCCAAACTCCATCCTTCCTCTCTCCCCTCCTCCAAACTCCATCCTTCGTCTCTCCCCTCCACCAAACTCCATCCTTCCTCTCTCCCCTCCGCCAAACTCCATCCTTCCTCTCTCCCCTCCTCCAAACTCCATCCTTCCTCTCTCCCCTCCACCAAACTCCATCCTTCCTCTCTCCCCTCCTCCAAACTCCATCCTTCCTCTCTCCCCTCCACCAAACTCCATCCTTCCTCTCTCCCCTCCTCCAAACTCCATCCTGCCTCTCTCCGCTCCACCAAACTCCATCCCTCCTCTCGCCCCTCCTCCAAACTCCATCCTTCCTCTCCCCCCTCCTCCAAACTCCATCCTTCCTCTCTCCCCTCCACCAAACTCCATCCTTCCTCTCTCCCCTCCAACAAACTCCATCCCCCCTCTCGCCCGTCCTCCAAACTCCATCCTTCCTCTCTCCCCTCCACCAAACTCCATCCTTCCTCTCCCCCCTCCTCCAAACTCCATCCTTCCTCTCTCCCCTCCACCAAACTCCATCCTTCCTCTCTCCCCTCCAACAAACTCCATCCCCCCTCTCGCCCGTCCTCCAAACTCCATCCTTCCTCTCTCCCCTCCACCAAACTCCATCCTTCCTCTCTCCCCTCCTCCAAACTCCATCCTTCCTCTCTCCCGTCCACCAAACTCCATCCTTCCTCTCTCCCCTCCTCCAAACTCCATCCTTCCTCTCTCGCCTCCACCAAACTCCATCCTTCCTCTCTCCCCTCCACCAAACTCCTTCCCTCCTCTCTCCCCTCCTCCAAACTCCATCCTTCCTCTCTCCCCTCCTCCAAACTCCATCCTTCCTCTCTCCCCTCCTCCAAACTCCATCCTTCCACTCTCCGCTCCACCAAACTCCATCCTTCCTCTCTCCCCTCCACCAAACTCCATCCCTCCTCTGTCCCCTCCACCAAACTCCATCCCTCCTCTGTCCCCTCCACCAAACTCCATCCCTCCTCTCTCCCCTCCACCAAACTCCATCCTTCCTCTCTCCCCTCCACCAAACTCCATCCCTCCTCTCGCCCCTCCTCCAAACTCCATCCTTGCTCTCTCCCCTCCACCAAACTCCATCCTTCCTCTCTCCCCTCCACCAAACTCCATCCTTCCTCTCTCCCCTCCACCAAACTCCATCCTTCCTCTCTCCCCTCCACCAAACTCCATCCTTCCTCTCTCCCCTCCACCAAACTCCATCCCTCCTCTCTCCCCTCCTCCAAACTCCATCCTTCCTCTCTCCCCTCCTCCAAACTCCATCCTTCCTCTCTCCCTCCAACAAACTCCATCCTTCCTCTCTCCCCTCCTCCAAACTCCATCCTTCTCTCACCCCTCCTCGAAACTCCATCCTTCCTCTCTCCCCTCCAACAAACTCCATCCTTCCTCTCTCCCCTTCACCAAACTCCATCCTTCCTCTCGCCCCTCCTCCAAACTCCATCCTTCCTCTCGCCCCTCCACCAAACTCCATCCCTCCTCTCGCCCTTCCTCCAAACTCCATCCTTCCTCTCGCCCCTCCACCGAACTCCATCCTTCCTCTCTCCCCTCCTCCAAATTTCACCCTTCCTCTCTCCCTCCACCAAACTCCATCCCTCCTCTCTCCCCTCCACCAAACTCCATCCTTCCTCTCTCCCCGCCACCAAACTCCATCCTTTCCTCTCTCCCCTCCAGCAAACTCCATCCTTCCTCTCTCCCCTCCACCAAACTCCATCCTTCCTCTCTCCCCTCCACCAAACTCCATCCTTCCTCTCTCCCCACCACCAAACTCCATCCTTCCTCTCTCCCCTCCACCAAACTCCATCCTTCCTCTCTCCCCTCCACCAAACTCCATTCCTCCTCTGTCCCCTCCAACAAACTCCATCCCTCCTCTGTCCCCTCCACCAAACTCCATCCCTCCTCTCTCCCCTCCACCAAACTCCATCCTTCCTCTCTCCCCTCCACCAAACTCCATCCCTCCTCTCGCCCCTCCTCCAAACTCCATCCTTGCTCTCTCCCCTCCACCAAACTCCATCCTTCCTCTCTCCCCTCCACCAAACTCCATCCTTCCTCTCTCCCCTCCACCAAACTCCATCCTTCCTCTCTCCCCTCCAACAAACTCCATCCTTCCTCTCGCCCCTCCTCCAAACTCCATCCTTCCTCTCTCCCCTCCACCAAACTCCATCCTTCCTCTGTCCCCTCCACCAAACTCCATCCTTCCTCTCTCCCCTCCACCAAACTCCATCCTTCCTCTCTCCCCACCACCAAACTCCATCCTTCCTCTCTCCCCTCCACCAAACTCCATCCTTCCTCTCTCCCCTCCACCAAACTCCATTCCTCCTCTGTCCCCTCCAACAAACTCCATCCCTCCTCTGTCCCCTGCACCAAACTCCATCCCTCCTCTCTCCCCTCCACCAAACTCCATCCTTCCTCTCTCCCCTCCTCCAAACTCCATCCTTCCCTCCTCCAAACTCCATCCTTCCTCTCTCCCCTCCTCCAAACTCCATCCTTCCTCTCTCCCCCTCCTCCAAACTCCATCCTTCCTCTCTCCCCTCCACCAAACTCCATCCTTCCTCTCTCCCCTCCACCAAACTCCATCCCTCCTCTCTCCCCTCCACCAAACTCCATCCTTCCTCTCGCCCCTCCTCCAAACTCCATCCTTCCTCTCTCCCCTCCACCAAACTCCATCCTTCCTCTCTCCCCTCCTCCAAACTCCATCCTTCCTCTCTCCCCTCCACCAAACTCCATCCCTCCTCTCGCCCCTCCTCCAAACTCCATCCTTCCTCTCTCCCCTCCTCCAAACTCCATCCTTCGTCTCTCCCCTCCACCAAACTCCATCCTTCCTCTCTCCCCTCCGCCAAACTCCATCCTTCCTCTCTCCCCTCCTCCAAACTCCATCCTTCCTCTCTCCCCTCCACCAAACTCCATCCTTCCTCTCTCCCCTCCTCCAAACTCCATCCTTCCTCTCTCCCCTCCACCAAACTCCATCCTTCCTCTCTCCCCTCCTCCAAACTCCATCCTGCCTCTCTCCGCTCCACCAAACTCCATCCCTCCTCTCGCCCCTCCTCCAAACTCCATCCTTCCTCTCCCCCCTCCTCCAAACTCCATCCTTCCTCTCTCCCCTCCACCAAACTCCATCCTTCCTCTCTCCCCTCCAACAAACTCCATCCCCCCTCTCGCCCGTCCTCCAAACTCCATCCTTCCTCTCTCCCCTCCACCAAACTCCATCCTTCCTCTCCCCCCTCCTCCAAACTCCATCCTTCCTCTCTCCCCTCCACCAAACTCCATCCTTCCTCTCTCCCCTCCAACAAACTCCATCCCCCCTCTCGCCCGTCCTCCAAACTCCATCCTTCCTCTCTCCCCTCCACCAAACTCCATCCTTCCTCTCTCCCCTCCTCCAAACTCCATCCTTCCTCTCTCCCGTCCACCAAACTCCATCCTTCCTCTCTCCCCTCCTCCAAACTCCATCCTTCCTCTCTCGCCTCCACCAAACTCCATCCTTCCTCTCTCCCCTCCACCAAACTCCTTCCCTCCTCTCTCCCCTCCTCCAAACTCCATCCTTCCTCTCTCCCCTCCTCCAAACTCCATCCTTCCTCTCTCCCCTCCTCCAAACTCCATCCTTCCACTCTCCGCTCCACCAAACTCCATCCTTCCTCTCTCCCCTCCACCAAACTCCATCCCTCCTCTGTCCCCTCCACCAAACTCCATCCCTCCTCTGTCCCCTCCACCAAACTCCATCCCTCCTCTCTCCCCTCCACCAAACTCCATCCTTCCTCTCTCCCCTCCACCAAACTCCATCCCTCCTCTCGCCCCTCCTCCAAACTCCATCCTTGCTCTCTCCCCTCCACCAAACTCCATCCTTCCTCTCTCCCCTCCACCAAACTCCATCCTTCCTCTCTCCCCTCCACCAAACTCCATCCTTCCTCTCTCCCCTCCACCAAACTCCATCCTTCCTCTCTCCCCTCCACCAAACTCCATCCTTCCTCTCTCCCCTCCACCAAACTCCATCCTTCCTCTCTCCCCTCCACCAAAGTCCATCCTTCCTCTCTCCCCTCCACCAAACTCCATCCTTCCTCTCTCCCCTCCACCAAACTCCATCCCTCCTCTCTCCCCTCCTCCAAACTCCATCCTTCCTCTCTCCCCTCCTCCAAACTCCATCCTTCCTCTCTCCCTCCAACAAACTCCATCCTTCCTCTCTCCCCTCCTCCAAACTCCATCCTTCCTCTCACCCCTCCTCGAAACTCCATCCTTCCTCTCTCCCCTCCAACAAACTCCATCCTTCCTCTCTCCCCTTCACCAAACTCCATCCTTCCTCTCGCCCCTCCTCCAAACTCCATCCTTCCTCTCGCCCCTCCACCAAACTCCATCCCTCCTCTCGCCCTTCCTCCAAACTCCATCCTTCCTCTCGCCCCTCCACCGAACTCCATCCTTCCTCTCTCCCCTCCTCCAAATTTCACCCTTCCTCTCTCCCTCCACCAAACTCCATCCCTCCTCTCTCCCCTCCACCAAACTCCATCCTTCCTCTCTCCCCGCCACCAAACTCCATCCTTCCTCTCTCCCCTCCAGCAAACTCCATCCTTCCTCTCTCCCCTCCACCAAACTCCATCCTTCCTCTCTCCCCTCCACCAAACTCCATCCTTCCTCTCTCCCCACCACCAAACTCCATCCTTCCTCTCTCCCCTCCACCAAACTCCATCCTTCCTCTCTCCCCTCCACCAAACTCCATTCCTCCTCTGTCCCCTCCAACAAACTCCATCCCTCCTCTGTCCCCTCCACCAAACTCCATCCCTCCTCTCTCCCCTCCACCAAACTCCATCCTTCCTCTCTCCCCTCCACCAAACTCCATCCCTCCTCTCGCCCCTCCTCCAAACTCCATCCTTGCTCTCTCCCCTCCACCAAACTCCATCCTTCCTCTCTCCCCTCCACCAAACTCCATCCTTCCTCTCTCCCCTCCACCAAACTCCATCCTTCCTCTCTCCCCTCCAACAAACTCCATCCTTCCTCTCGCCCCTCCTCCAAACTCCATCCTTCCTCTCTCCCCTCCAACAAACTCCATCCTTCCTCTGTCCCCTCCACCAAACTCCATCCTTCCTCTCGCCCCTCCTCCAAACTCCATCCTTCCTCTCTCCCTTCCTCCAAACTCCATCCTTCCTCTCTCCCCTCCACCAAACTCCATCCTTCCTCTCTCCCCTCCTCCAAACTCCATCCTTCCTCTCTCCCCTCCACCAAACTCCATCCTTCCTCTCTCCCCTCCTCCAAACTCCATCCTTCCTCTCTCCCCTCCACCAAACTCCATCCCTCCTCCAGCCCCTCCTCCAAACTCCATCCTTCCTCTCTCCCCTCCTCCAAACTCCATCCCTCCTCTCTCCCCTCCTCCAAACTCCATCCTTCCTCTCTCCCCTCCACCAAACTCCATCCTTCCTCTCTCCCCTCCTCCAAACTCCATCCTTCCTCTCTCCCCTCCACCAAACTCCATCCTTCCTCTCTCCCCTCCAACAAACTCCATCCCCCCTCTCGCCCGTCGTCCAAACTCCATCCTTCGTCTCTCCTCTCCACCAAACTCCATCCTTCCTCTCTCCCCTCCTCCAAACTCCATCCTTCCTCTCTCCCGTCCACCAAACTCCATCCTTCCTCTCTCCCCTCCTCCAAACTCCATCCTTCCTCTCTCCCCTCCACCAAACTCCATCCTTCCTCTCTCCCCGCCACCAAACTCCATCCTTCCTCTCGCCCCTCCTCCAAACTCCATCCTTCCTCTCGCCCCTCCTCCAAACTCCATCCTTCCTCTCTCCCTTCCTCCAAACTCCATCCTTCCTCTCCCCACCACCAAACTCCATCCTTCCTCTCTCCCCTCCTCCAAACTCCATCCTTCCTCTCTCCCCTCCTCCAAACTCCATCCTTCCTCTCTCCCCTCCTCCAAACTCCATCCTTCCTCTCTCCCCTCCTCCAAACTCCATCGTTCCTCTCTCCCCTCCTCCAAACTCCATCCTTCCTCTCTCCCCTCCACCAAACTCCATCCTTCCACTCTCCCCTCCACCAAACTCCATCCCTCCTCTCTCCCCTCCACCAAACTCCATCCTTCCTCTCTCCCCTCCTCCAAACTCCATTCTTCATCTCTCCCCTCCACCAAAGTCCATCCTTCCTCTCTCCCCTCCACCAAACTCCATCCTTCCTCTCTCCCCTCCACCAAACTCCATCCCTCCTCTCTCCCCTCCTCCAAACTCCATCCTTCCTCTCTCCCCTCCTCCAAACTCCATCCTTCCTCTCTCCCTCCAACAAACTCCATCCTTCCTCTCTCCCCTCCTCCAAACTCCATCCTTCCTCTCACCCCTCCTCGAAACTCCATCCTTCCTCTCTCCCCTCCAACAAACTCCATCCTTCCTCTCTCCCCTTCACCAAACTCCATCCTTCCTCTCGCCCCTCCTCCAAACTCCATCCTTCCTCTCGCCCCTCCACCAAACTCCATCCCTCCTCTCGCCCTTCCTCCAAACTCCATCCTTCCTCTCGCCCCTCCACCGAACTCCATCCTTCCTCTCTCCCCTCCTCCAAATTTCACCCTTCCTCTCTCCCCTCCACCAAACTCCATCCTTCCTCTCTCCCCTCCACCAAACTCCATCCTTCCTCTCTCCCCACCACCAAACTCCATCCTTCCTCTCTCCCCTCCACCAAACTCCATCCTTCCTCTCTCCCCTCCACCAAACTCCATTCCTCCTCTGTCCCCTCCAACAAACTCCATCCCTCCTCTGTCCCCTCCACCAAACTCCATCCCTCCTCTCTCCCCTCCACCAAACTCCATCCTTCCTCTCTCCCCTCCACCAAACTCCATCCCTCCTCTCGCCCCTCCTCCAAACTCCATCCTTGCTCTCTCCCCTCCACCAAACTCCATCCTTCCTCTCTCCCCTCCACCAAACTCCATCCTTCCTCTCTCCCCTCCACCAAACTCCATCCTTCCTCTCTCCCCTCCAACAAACTCCATCCTTCCTCTCGCCCCTCCTCCAAACTCCATCCTTCCTCTCTCCCCTCCAACAAACTCCATCCTTCCTCTGTCCCCTCCACCAAACTCCATCCTTCCTCTCGCCCCTCCTCCAAACTCCATCCTTCCTCTCTCCCTTCCTCCAAACTCCATCCTTCCTCTCTCCCCTCCACCAAACTCCATCCTTCCTCTCTCCCCTCCTCCAAACTCCATCCTTCCTCTCTCCCCTCCACCAAACTCCATCCTTCCTCTCTCCCCTCCTCCAAACTCCATCCTTCCTCTCTCCCCTCCACCAAACTCCATCCCTCCTCCAGCCCCTCCTCCAAACTCCATCCTTCCTCTCTCCCCTCCTCCAAACTCCATCCCTCCTCTCTCCCCTCCTCCAAACTCCATCCTTCCTCTCTCCCCTCCACCAAACTCCATCCTTCCTCTCTCCCCTCCTCCAAACTCCATCCTTCCTCTCTCCCCTCCACCAAACTCCATCCTTCCTCTCTCCCCTCCAACAAACTCCATCCCCCCTCTCGCCCGTCCTCCAAACTCCATCCTTCCTCTCTCCTCTCCACCAAACTCCATCCTTCCTCTCTCCCCTCCTCCAAACTCCATCCTTCCTCTCTCCCGTCCACCAAACTCCATCCTTCCTCTCTCCCCTCCTCCAAACTCCATCCTTCCTCTCTCCCCTCCACCAAACTCCATCCTTCCTCTCTCCCCGCCACCAAACTCCATCCTTCCTCTCGCCCCTCCTCCAAACTCCATCCTTCCTCTCGCCCCTCCTCCAAACTCCATCCTTCCTCTCTCCCTTCCTCCAAACTCCATCCTTCCTCTCCCCACCACCAAACTCCATCCTTCCTCTCTCCCCTCCTCCAAACTCCATCCTTCCTCTCTCCCCTCCTCCAAACTCCATCCTTCCTCTCTCCCCTCCTCCAAACTCCATCCTTCCTCTCTCCCCTCCTCCAAACTCCATCGTTCCTCTCTCCCCTCCTCCAAACTCCATCCTTCCTCTCTCCCCTCCACCAAACTCCATCCTTCCACTCTCCCCTCCACCAAACTCCATCCCTCCTCTCTCCCCTCCACCAAACTCCATCCTTCCTCTCTCCCCTCCTCCAAACTCCATTCTTCATCTCTCCCCTCCACCAAAGTCCATCCTTCCTCTCTCCCCTCCACCAAACTCCATCCTTCCTCTCTCCCCTCCACCAAACTCCATCCCTCCTCTCTCCCCTCCTCCAAACTCCATCCTTCCTCTCTCCCCTCCTCCAAACTCCATCCTTCCTCTCTCCCTCCAACAAACTCCATCCTTCCTCTCTCCCCTCCTCCAAACTCCATCCTTCCTCTCACCCCTCCTCGAAACTCCATCCTTCCTCTCTCCCCTCCAACAAACTCCATCCTTCCTCTCTCCCCTTCACCAAACTCCATCCTTCCTCTCGCCCCTCCTCCAAACTCCATCCTTCCTCTCGCCCCTCCACCAAACTCCATCCCTCCTCTCGCCCTTCCTCCAAACTCCATCCTTCCTCTCGCCCCTCCACCGAACTCCATCCTTCCTCTCTCCCCTCCTCCAAATTTCACCCTTCCTCTCTCCCTCCACCAAACTCCATCCCTCCTCTCTCCCCTCCACCAAACTCCATCCTTCCTCTCTCCCCGCCACCAAACTCCATCCTTCCTCTCTCCCCTCCAGCAAACTCCATCCTTCCTCTCTCCCCTCCACCAAACTCCATCCTTCCTCTCTCCCCTCCACCAAACTCCATCCTTCCTCTCTCCCCACCACCAAACTCCATCCTTCCTCTCTCCCCTCCACCAAACTCCATCCTTCCTCTCTCCCCTCCACCAAACTCCATTCCTCCTCTGTCCCCTCCAACAAACTCCATCCCTCCTCTGTCCCCTCCACCAAACTCCATCCCTCCTCTCTCCCCTCCACCAAACTCCATCCTTCCTCTCTCCCCTCCACCAAACTCCATCCCTCCTCTCGCCCCTCCTCCAAACTCCATCCTTGCTCTCTCCCCTCCTCCAAACTCCATCCTTCCTCTCTCCCCTCCACCAAACTCCATCCTTCCTCTCTCCCCTCCACCAAACTCCATCCTTCCTCTCTCCCCTCCAACAAACTCCATCCTTCCTCTCGCCCCTCCTCCAAACTCCATCCTTCCTCTCTCCCCTCCAACAAACTCCATCCTTCCTCTGTCCCCTCCACCAAACTCCATCCTTCCTCTCGCCCCTCCTCCAAACTCCATCCTTCCTCTCTCCCTTCCTCCAAACTCCATCCTTCCTCTCTCCCCTCCACCAAACTCCATCCTTCCTCTCTCCCCTCCTCCAAACTCCATCCTTCCTCTCTCCCCTCCACCAAACTCCATCCTTCCTCTCTCCCCTCCTCCAAACTCCATCCTTCCTCTCTCCCCTCCACCAAACTCCATCCCTCCTCCAGCCCCTCCTCCAAACTCCATCCTTCCTCTCTCCCCTCCTCCAAACTCCATCCCTCCTCTCTCCCCTCCTCCAAACTCCATCCTTCCTCTCTCCCCTCCACCAAACTCCATCCTTCCTCTCTCCCCTCCTCCAAACTCCATCCTTCCTCTCTCCCCTCCACCAAACTCCATCCTTCCTCTCTCCCCTCCAACAAACTCCATCCCCCCTCTCGCCCGTCCTCCAAACTCCATCCTTCCTCTCTCCTCTCCACCAAACTCCATCCTTCCTCTCTCCCCTCCTCCAAACTCCATCCTTCCTCTCTCCCGTCCACCAAACTCCATCCTTCCTCTCTCCCCTCCTCCAAACTCCATCCTTCCTCTCTCCCCTCCACCAAACTCCATCCTTCCTCTCTCCCCGCCACCAAACTCCATCCTTCCTCTCGCCCCTCCTCCAAACTCCATCCTTCCTCTCGCCCCTCCTCCAAACTCCATCCTTCCTCTCTCCCTTCCTCCAAACTCCATCCTTCCTCTCCCCACCACCAAACTCCATCCTTCCTCTCTCCCCTCCTCCAAACTCCATCCTTCCTCTCTCCCCTCCTCCAAACTCCATCCTTCCTCTCTCCCCTCCTCCAAACTCCATCCTTCCTCTCTCCCCTCCTCCAAACTCCATCGTTCCTCTCTCCCCTCCTCCAAACTCCATCCTTCCTCTCTCCCCTCCACCAAACTCCATCCTTCCACTCTCCCCTCCACCAAACTCCATCCCTCCTCTCTCCCCTCCACCAAACTCCATCCTTCCTCTCTCCCCTCCTCCAAACTCCATTCTTCATCTCTCCCCTCCACCAAACTCCATCCCTCCTCTCTCCCCTCCACCAAACTCCATCCTTCCTCTCGCCCCTCCTCCAAACTCCATCCTTCCTCTCTCCCCTCCACCAAACTCCATCCTTCCTCTCTCCCCTCCTCCAAACTCCATCCTTCCTCTCTCCCCTCCAACAAACTCCATCCCCCCTCTCGCCCCTCCTCCAAACTCCATCCTTCCTCTCTCCCCTCCACCAAACTCCATCCTTCCTCTCTCCCCTCCACCAAACTCCATCCTTCCTCTCTCCCCTCCACCAAACTCCATCCTTCCTCTCTCCCCTCCACCAAACTCCATCCTTCCTCTCTCCCCTCCACCAAAGTCCATCCTTCCTCTCTCCCCTCCTCCAAACTCCATCCTTCCTCTCTCCCCTCCTCCAAACTCCATCCTTCCTCTCTCCCTCCAACAAACTCCATCCTTCCTCTCTCCCCTCCTCCAAACTCCATCCTTCCTCTCACCCCTCCTCGAAACTCCATCCTTCCTCTCTCCCCTCCAACAAACTCCATCCTTCCTCTCTCCCCTTCACCAAACTCCATCCTTCCTCTCGCCCCTCCTCCAAACTCCATCCTTCCTCTCGCCCCTCCACCAAACTCCATCCCTCCTCTCGCCCCTCCTCCAAACTCCATCCTTCCTCTCGCCCCTCCATCGAACTCCATCCTTCCTCTCTCCCCTCCTCCAAATTTCACCCTTCCTCTCTCCCTCCACCAAACTCCATCCCTCCTCTCTCCCCTCCACCAAACTCCATCCCTCCTCTCTCCCCTCCACCAAACTCCATCCTTCCTCTCTCCCCTCCACCAAACTCCATCCCTCCTCTCGCCCCTCCTCCAAACTCCATCCTTGCTCTCTCCCCTCCACCAAACTCCATCCTTCCTCTCTCCCCTCCACCAAACTCCATCCTTCCTCTCTCCCCTCCACCAAACTCCATCCTTCCTCTCTCCCCTCCAACAAACTCCATCCTTCCTCTCACCCCTCCTCCAAACTCCATCCTTCCTCTCTCCCCTCCAACAAACTCCATCCTTCCTCTGTCCCCTCCACCAAACTCCATCCTTCCTCTCGCCCCTCCTCCAAACTCCATCCTTCCTCTCTCCCTTCCTCCAAACTCCATCCTTCCTCTCTCCCCTCCACCAAACTCCATCCTTCCTCTCTCCCCTCCTCCAAACTCCATCCTTCCTCTCTCCCCTCCACCAAACTCCATCCTTCCTCTCTCCCCTCCTCCAAACTCCATCCTTCCTCTCTCCCCTCCACCAAACTCCATCCCTCCTCCAGCCCCTCCTCCAAACTCCATCCTTCCTCTCTCCCCTCCTCCAAACTCCATCCCTCCTCTCTCCCCTCCACCAAACTCCATCCTTCCTCTCTCCCCTCCACCAAACTCCATCCTTCCTCTCTCCCCTCCTCCAAAACTCCATCCTTCCTCTCTCCCCTCCACCAAACTCCATCCTTCCTCTCTCCCCTCCTCCAAACTCCATCCTTCCTCTCTCCCCTCCACCAAACTCCATCCTTCCTCTCTCCCCTCCAAACAAACTCCATCCCCCTCTCTCGCCCGTCCTCCAAACTCCATCCTTCCTCTCTCCCCTCCACCAAACTCCATCCTTCCTCTCTCCCCTCCTCCAAACTCCATCCTTCCTCTCTCCCGTCCACCAAACTCCATCCTTCCTCTCTCCCCTCCTCCAAACTCCATCCTTCCTCTCTCCCCTCCACCAAACTCCATCCTTCCTCTCTCCCCGCCACCAAACTCCATCCTTCCTCTCGCCCCTCCTCCAAACTCCATCCTTCCTCTCGCCCCTACTCCAAACTCCATCCTTCCTCTCTCCCTTCCTCCAAACTCCATCCTTCCTCTCTCCCCACCACCAAACTCCATCCTTCCTCTCTCCCCTCCTCCAAACTCCATCCTTCCTCTCTCCCCTCCTCCAAACTCCATCCTTCCTCTCTCCCCTCCTCCAAACTCCATCCTTCCTCTCTCCCCTCCTCCAAACTCCATCGTTCCTCTCTCCCCTCCTCCAAACTCCATCGTTCCTCTCTCCCCTCCTCCAAACTCCATCCTTCCTCTCTCCCCTCCACCAAACTCCATCCTTCCTCTCTCCCCTCCACCAAACTCCATCCCTCCTCTCTCCCCTCCACCAAACTCCATCCTTCCTCTCTCCCCTCCTCCAAACTCCATTCTTCATCTCTCCCCTCCACCAAACTCCATCCCTCCTCTCTCCCCTCCACCAAACTCCATCCTTCCTCTCGCCCCTCCTCCAAACTCCATCCTTCCTCTCTCCCCTCCACCAAACTCCATCCTTCCTCTCTCCCCTCCTCCAAACTCCATCCTTCCTCTCTCCCCTCCAACAAACTCCATCCCCCTCTCGCCCCTCCTCCAAACTCCATCCTTCCTCTCTCCCCTCCACCAAACTCCATCCTTCCTCTCTCCCCTCCTCCAAACTCCATCCTTCCTCTCTCCCCTCCCAACAAACTCCATCCCTCCTCTCTCGCCCTTCCTCCAAACTCCATCCTTCCTCTCTCCCCTCCACCAAACTCCATCCTTCCTCTCTCCCCTCCTCCAAACTCCATCCTTCCTCTCTCCCCTCCACCAAACTCCATCCCTCCTCCAGCCCCTCCTCCAAACTCCATCCTTCCTCTCTCCCCTCCTCCAAACTCCATCCCTCCTCTCTCCCCTCCACCAAACTCCATCCTTCCTCTCCCCTCCACCAAACTCCATCCTCCTCTCTCCCCTCCTCCAAACTCCATCCTTCCTCTCTCCCCTCCACCAAACTCCATCCTTCCTCTCTCCCTCCTCCAAACTCCATCCTTCCTCTTCTCCCCTCCACCAAACTCCATCCTTCCTCTCTCCCCTCCTCCAAACTCCATCCTTCCTCTCTCCCCTCCACCAAACTCCATCCTTCCACTCTCCCCTCCACCAAACTCCATCCCTCCTCTCCCCTCCACCAAACTCCATCCTTCCTCTCTCCCTCCTCCAAACTCCATTCTTCATCTCTCCCCTCCACCAAACTCCATCCCTCCTCTCTCCCCTCCACCAAACTCCATCCTTCCTCTCGCCCCTCCTCCAAACTCCATCCTTCCTCTCTCCCCTCCACCAAACTCCATCCTTCCTCTCTCCCCTCCTCCAAACTCCATCCTTCCTCTCTCCCCTCCAACAAACTCCATCCCCCTCTCGCCCCTCCTCCAAACTCCATCCTTCCTCTCTCCCCTCCACCAAACTCCATCCTTCCTCTCTCCCCTCCACCAAACTCCATCCTTCCTCTCTCCCCTCCACCAAACTCCATCCTTCCTCTCTCCCCTCCACCAAACTCCATCCTTCCTCTCTCCCCTCCACCTAAGTCCATCCTTCCTCTCTCCCCTCCACCAAACTCCATCCTTCCTCTCTCCCCTCCACCAAACTCCATCCCTCCTCTCTCCCCTCCTCCAAACTCCATCCTTCCTCTCTCCCCTCCTCCAAACTCCATCCTTCCTCTCTCCCTCCAACAAACTCCATCCTCCCTCTCTCCCCTCCTCCAAACTCCATCCTTCCTCTCACCCCTCCTCGAAACTCCATCCTTCCTCTCTCCCCTCCAACAAACTCCATCCTTCCTCTCTCCCCTTCACCAAACTCCATCCTTCCTCTCGCCCCTCCTCCAAACTCCATCCTTCCTCTCGCCCCTCCACCAAACTCCATCCCTCCTCTCGCCCCTCCTCCAAACTCCATCCTTACTCTCTCCCCTCCTCCAAATTTCACCCTTCCTCTCTCCCTCCACCAAACTCCATCCCTCCTCTCTCCCCTCCACCAAACTCCATCCTTCCTCTCTCCCCGCCACCAAACTCCATCCTTCCTCTCTCCCCTCCAGCAAACTCCATCCTTCCTCTCTCCCCTCCACCAAACTCCATCCTTCCTCTCTCCCCTCCACCAAACTCCATCCTTCCTCTC
>NW_028226865.1:0-23834 GCF_052327205.1 Somniosus microcephalus
TTCTTGTTTGCCTACCGGAATGCGACACATACGGTTACAAACCAAACTCCAACCATGATGTTCTTCAATCGAAGACTACGATGCCGCTTGGGTTTGGTTAAGCCAAATGTCCGAAGAGATGTGGAGAACAGGCAGTTTCAGAATATGAATGAAAGGCCGACCAGGAGTTTTAAGATAGGTCAACCAGTTTTGGCCCAGGACGACCGCACTGATAAATGGCAGCCAGGAACGATTTGTACACAACAAGGACCTCTCATGTATACCGTGGATGTTGGGGAGAGCAGTGTAAGATGCCATGCTGACCAGATTCTAGAGTCACTGGAAAACGTCAACTCCACACCACGATCTGATACACCTGGTAATGAAATCGACGTTCCAATTGCAGCTACCACAGAACCGGTAATATTGGAAGCAGATGAACCAAACAACGACATTGATCCCGACTCAACATTGCCAGAAGAACCTGATGCCCGAAAGAGGCGTTATCCAGACAGAATCAAGAAGCCTCCTCAAAGACTGAACTTATAATTGCTTAAACTTAACCAATGTATCTAGCAATCGTAATTGTGATTGTAATTAGCTATCATTTAGTTGTTAAATGAATGTTATGTACTGTTTATCTAAAAGGGGAGGAATTGTTGTGTATGTACCTTTAAGAGAATAACTGATCTCAGACTGCAGTACCGGCAGTGACCACCCCTGTATAAAAGGCGCTAGTGAGCCTCTGTTGTTTCAGTTTCACTATTGACTTCCATCAGTAAAGACTTATTTTGTTCCACTCCTGCTGTCCGTGTCTCAATTATTCACGGACGTAATACCATTCAAACTAACAAAACCTTAGCCTGTTCGCTATGCTGTTGCTTAGCAACTCCACTTGCCCTAGGGAAATGTTATCTCTTGTCCTTGGTCGACCTGATAACATTCATTATTCACCGGCTAAGTAAAGGCCGCTGGCTGTCGGCAAATGATGTGAGCCGTTATGTACCAAGCTAGCTGGCCTGAGCCAAGTGGCAGTATGGGTGACCCTGGGCTAGTGGGGGCAGGGGTGCAAAATCTGGCGGGGGGGGACGGGGGTGTTGGGGCAATCCAATCACTATCCAGTGCCCCTGCCCTCCCAGTGCTGGAAAGTGATGATATATATATGGATGGGATCAGGCTCAGAAGTGATGCCCCATGTTGTAGAATAGCCTGCTGATCCACACTTTCTAGGATGACGATGGTCGCCTCCAGTTTTCACCCTGCTCTCACCCCTCCCCTTGCTATACCCCATGCAAATGACCACATTCACCTGTGAGCCTAGACTCACCCGTATCCTAACTCACACCGTCCCATTCACCCATCACGCCTGTGCTCGCTGATCTTCATTGGCTCCCAGTCAGGCAACGCCTCAATTTTACAAATCTCATTCTTGCATTCAAATCCCTTCAAGTCCCCCCTCTCCCATCCCCTCCCCCTTCTTCCCTCAGTGCCAGGGCCTCCCTCTCCCCTCCCCTCCCCTTCCACCTTCACTGCCAGGGGACACCATCTCTCCTCTCCTCGCCCTCCCTCCCTCATTGACAGGGTGTCCCTCTCTCGCCTCCCCTCCCACTTACTCCCTCACTGCCAGGGCCTCTCTCGCCCCTCTCCCCTCCACCTTCCTCCCGCACTGTCAGGAGCCTCCCTCTCCCCTCTCCCCTCCCCATTCCTCCCTCACGGCCAGGGGACTCCCTCTCTCCTCTCCCCTCTCCCTCCCCCTTCCTCCCTCACTGCCAGGGCCTCCCTCCCTCCTCCCCTCCCCCTTCCTCCCTCACTACCAGGGGCCTCCATCTCTCCCCTCACTCCTACTACTTCCTCCCTCACTGCCAGGGCCTCTCTCATCTCCCCTCCCCTCCCTCTTCCTCCCTCACTGCCAGTGCCCCCTCTCCCCTCTCCCCTCCCCCTTCCTCCCTTACTGCCAGGGGCCTCCCTCTCCCCTCTCCCCTCCCCCTTCCTCCCTTACTGCCAGGGCCTCTCTCATCTCCCCTCCCCTCCCTCCTCCTCCCTCACTGCCAGTGCCCGCTCTCCCCTCTCCCCTCCCCCTTCCTCCCTTACTGCCAGGGGCCTCCCTCTCCCCTCTCCCCTCCGCCTTCCTCCCTCACTGCCAGGGCCTCCCTCTCCCCTCCCCCTTCCTCCCTCACTGCCAGGGGCGACCCTCTCCCCTCCCCCTTCCTCCCTCACTGCCAGGGCCTCCATCACTCCTCTCCCCTCCCCCTTCCTCCCTCACTGCCAGGGCCTCCCTCTCCCCCTGTCCCCTCCCTCTTCCTCCCTCACTGCCAGGGCCTCCCTCTCCCATCCCCTCCCCTCCCCTCCCTCCCTCACTGCCAGGGCCTCCCTCTCTCCCCTCTCTCCTCCCCCTTCGTCCCTCACTGCCAGGGCCTCCCTCTCCCCTCTCTCCTCCCCTCCCCATTCCTCCCTCACTGCCAGGGCCTCCCTCTCCCCTCTCCCCTCCCCCTTCCTCCCTCACTGCCAGGGCCTCCCTCTCCCCTCTCCCCTCCCCCTTTCTCCCTCACTGCCAGGGACTCCCTCTCCCCTCCCCCTTTCTCCCTCACTGCCAGGGGCCTCCATCTCTCTTCTCCCCCCCCTCCCCCTCGCTCCCTCACTGCTGGGGCCTCCCTCTCCCCTCTCCCCTCCCCCTCCCTCCCACACTGCCAGGGTCTCCCTCTCTCCTCTCCCCTCCCCTCCCCTCCCCCTTCCTCCCTCACTGCGAGGGCCTCCCTCTCCCCTCCCCCCTCCCCCTTTCTCCCTCACTGCCAGGGGTCTCCCTCTCTCCTCTCCCTTCTCCCCTCCCCCTTCCTCCCTCACAGCCAGGACCTCCCTCTCCCCTCCCCCTTCCTTCCTCACTGCCAGGGCCTCCCTCTCCCCTCCCCCTTCCTCCCTCACTGCCAGGAGCCTCCCTCTCTCCTCTCCCCACCCCTCTCCCTTCCTCCCTCACTGCCAGGGGCCTCCATCTCTCCTCCCTTCCCCCTTCCTCCCTCACTGCCAGGGCCTCCCTCTCCCCTCCCCCTTTCTCCCTCCCTGCCAGGGGCCTCTCTCTCTCCTCTCCCCTCCCCTCCCCCTTCCTTCCTTGCTGCCAGGACCACCCCCCACCCTCCACCTCGCCTCAGGATTAACCGGACTGCCAACCGGACAGGCTCCGTGTTCGCCCTATAGTGCGCTGGATGGAACCCAGCGAGCTGCTCCTGGACACCCGTTTCAGTCAGGCGGCTCGTCGGCTGAATTTAAAACGAGGCCCACCTGTTAAAGTGGCGATCGGCCCATGCATTCCATAGGCCTTCCACCCGGGTTGCCCCTCTGGAGGAGCTTATTGTGGATTCCTTTCTACGAGATTTCCATTTCAATCCAGCCCTGAGCGGTGATCTCCGAGGTGACGCTGGTCCTTTCTCCAGTGTCCAGTTGGAATTTGACCCAGTCAGAAACAGAATCTAATCCAGACCATAACCTGCTCAGTGCACTTTTAATGACTTCCACTGGTTTCCAAGCAAGATGAAAGAGTTAAAGGGAGTTGTGGACTCAGAAAACCCTTTCATTTTAATTCATTTTTGGGATATGGGCATTGCTGGCAAGGCCAGCATTTATTGCCCATCCCTAGTTGCCCTTGAGAAGGTGGTGGTGAGCCGCCTTCTTGAACCGCTGCAGTCCGTGTTGTGAAGGTACTCCCACAGTGCTGTGAGGGAGGGCGTTCCAGGATTTTGACCCAGTGACGATGAAGGGTCGGCGATATATTTCTAAGTCAGGATGATGTGTGACATGGAAGGAAATTGGAGGTGGTGGTGTTTCCATGCGCCTGCTGCTCTTGTCCTTCTAGGTGGTAGAGGTCATGGGTTTGGCAGTTACTGCTGAAGAAGCCTTGGCGAGTTGCTGCAGTACTTCTTTTAGATGGTACACACTGCAGCCACGATACACCAGTGGTGTAGGGAGTGAATGTTTAAGGCAGTGGATGGGCTGCTGATCAAGTGGAATATCGTGTCCTGGATAGTGGCATGAATACACAGTAATCTCCTTACAAACCCACCCCACCATTAACCCCTCATTATATGGTGTCACTATGTAGTTGAACAGAGTTTTGGTCTGGAATGTGCGGGATTTGTTTTATTTCACATTCCTCAATCAGCTGAAATAATAAACGAGCCCTTATATCAATCTAAAGACTAATGTGGAATCACAATTGAAGTTAAAAAGAGCAGAGTGAATTCACAACATCTGAGCATCTTTATTTTTAAACAGGGAATGGACCCGCAGCCATTTGTCTGTCCTATTTCCTGTCTGGATATAGGCCTTACTTCAAGGAATCTTCAATGCATCCTAATCCCATTCTTCAACAGAAATTGGAGGAGAATCTGGGAATATCCATCCTAGAACAGGTAACAATAAGCAGAACTGTTTGAGTTGGAGACCGGGCGATTTTTGTCAATGGGGGCGCGTTGGAGGCGGGACTGCTGCTTGTCGGGTTTTAGTCCCGCCTGCATCGATTTGTGGCCAACCCACGCTATTTCCCTTGATTGACCTTGTTAAGCCCGCCCAGCAGGTTTAGCAGGCCAATTAAGGAAAGCCGGAGACAGAGAACGTCAGCGTATGACGTTTCATCTGTCAAAAGGTGAATTGTCATCGTTGGACAGCTCTGTGAAGCTGTCAAACACTGACATTCTCTGTTGTTTGATGAGTCCTTGTATTCTAGACTCATCCAACCTCTTGTGTGAGCAGATATCAGATGGTTGTTGCATCGGTGAATGCAGCAGCCATTCTGTCATCTCTGCCGGTGAGATGCGAGACTCTCCGCATCCCCAACTGTTGAAGCCTGCAAGGTAAGGAAACTTTTTCAATCAGTTTTCACTCACCTCACATACTCACCTCTCCACACTTGCACCCATCACTCACCTCCACAGAGCACTTATGCACCCCTCCGACCCCCGCAGACCCACTGCTCACCTCGGTGACCCTGGTGGGGTTTCCTGACGTCGGGAAGCCCGCGCCTGATGGAAAAATGGGGATAATCCTCTTAACTGCCTGTTAACTACTGGCGTGAGGCGGGTTGGGGGCGGGATGGGTACCCGCCCCCAGATTCTGCCATTTTCCCAGCAGTGCCGCCTCCAAACCTGCCTCCCCAGGGCTGGCAAAATCGCCCCCCATATGTCAGGAAGTGTTTCCCCCTCTCTCTCATTCTCTCTCACTCAGCTTGATTCTCTCCTGTATTTTGAACCTGACATTTATAGAATCATAGAAACTTGCAGCACAGAAGGAGGCCATTCAGCCCATCATGCCTGGGCTGGCTCTTAGAAAGAACAGTTGTGCTCAGTCACACATCCCGCTTGCTGCTCATAACCCTATAAGTTTCTCACCCTCAACTGCCTGTCCAACTCCCTTTTAAAATTATTTATAAAATCAGCTTCCATCAGCTTTTCAGGTAGAGTATTAACATAAGCTTCCTTTTTCTGTTTCATTTTAATCTCTATGTCTTTAGTAATCCAGGGAGCTCTAGCTTTCGATGCTCTTCCTTTCCCCTTCATGGGAATGTGTTTAGACTGTCCCCAAACTCTCTCTCTTTCTTGAAGGCCTTCCCTTGCCCAGTTAATGACCCATTAAAGAAATCGCAGCTACTCGGAGCTTTGTGTGTGATTTTTAAGAGCCCATTTGGTTGGTGGAGTATTAATTACAGAGATAAACAGCCCGATGTACCTCAAACCCAGCCTGAGAAGAAATGCCTCCTCCAACAATCTGACAGGACAGAGTAATTTTAATCTCATTCATTGACTCCAGTACACCGTTAATTTCTTGGAGTGATGTAGTTCTATAACACTGAGAGATGGAGATACAGTTGGGCGGGAGCTGATAACCTGTACTTGGAGAATCATCCCCAGGGAATCAGCAAGGAACCCTGGGCGTACTCAGGAAACCAGCGCCAATTCTGTTTTAGTTGTCCTTGGCTTGGACTTTACCACAGCGGGGGCGGGGGGGTCACATCATTTGTTTTTTCATTCTCGGGCTGTGGGTGTCACTGGCAAGTTGCCCAGAGAAGGTGATAAATTTATTTCTCGCAGTTTGATATAACTGAGTGTCTTGCTAGACCACTCCAGAGGGCAGCTCAGAGTCAGCCATTTTGGTGTGGGACTGAAGTCACATGTAGGCCAGACTGGGTAAGGACGGCAGGTTTCCATCCATAAAGACATTAGAGTTGTGTTTTTATGACAATCCGACAGTTTCATGGTCACTTTCACTGAAACCAGATTTTTATTTCCAGATTCTTTAAACTGAATTCAAGTTCTCAAACTGCCATGGTGGGATTTTAACTCACGTTCTCTGGATTACTAGTCCAGTAACATAAACACAACACTCCCATACCCATGTGTAATCCTATTTCCTAGCCATGAAGGTCACTCAGACTAACTGTGATAAATCCATGTAGTGAGACAAGGACTCGAAGAGGCGATATCGTAGAATTAGCACGAGTACTTTATTAACAAACAGAGTAACAAACATCATGCCTGCACCCTGGCATTTCACCTTTGCTGCCTTGACAGGAAAAGCAAACCTCTGACCTTAGCAGCAGCATTGGCTACAGCACCACTTGGTGGATAACCTTAATCATAACATCCCAGTTACTATATCCCTCCCCCCTTAAGATTTCAGCATGAATTTCTTAACAAAACCATTCCTGAGGGTCACATAAGGAGTCTCCATTCATCATGTTCCATACTTGACGAATCTAACAGTTCAGTATCAATCTCTCTGGTGGCTTGCGAGTCCTTTGTGAACGTCTAACAGTAAAGTCCCTGCTTGTTTGTGGTGAAGCCACCAGCTGCTTCTGAGCAGTGCTCAGAGTATCAGACTCTGCAATGATGGTTTTCTCTTGACGAATAGGTTCCTGTGGAATTGGCTCTGTCCCTGGTGGTGGCACCACAGATGCACTTGGATAACTGGGGGCAAACCTGTCTTCAGTCATTGCATCTGGAACCTTCATTTCAATTTCCCCTTGTCTGGGAAGTATCTGATCTACATGTCTGCGTACTACCCTACCATCTCCCAACATGACCTTGTATGATACTGGACCTGTCATTGAGTCTATGAAACCAGGAATCCACTTTGGTCCATAACTGAAATTCTTGGTAAGGACCGCATCTCCTTCTCCAAAACTTCGGCTCGTTGTTCTTTTGTCATGGTTCTCTTTTTATTTATTTTGTCTGTTTTCCATTTTCCTTTTTAGGTCTGGGTGGACAAGGTCAAGAGTGGAGCGTAGTCTACGACCTAATAACATCTCAGCAGGAGAGAGTCCTGTGGTGGATTGAGGTGTTATTCTGTAGCTGAACAGAACCCGTGACACATTGGCTGCTAAACTCCCTTCTGCACTTTTTTTCATCATCTCCTTAAATGTTTGTACGGCTCTCTCCGCAAGTCCATTCGAGGACAGATGATATGGAGCCAAGGTCACCTGCACTGTGCCATTTTTTCTCAAGAACTCTTTTGTCTCTATACTCACAAAACAAGTGGCATTGTCACTCACCACGATCTCCGGTAGCCCTTGATTACTGAAGCTCCGATGCAGGCAGTCTATAGTAGTAGTGGCGGAAGCAGAATTTACAGGATAAACATCCATCCATTTGGAATGTGCATCAATGATTATGAGGAACATCTTCCCCATGAATGGACCCGCATAATCTAAGTGCAATCTTCTCCATGGTTTATCCGGCCACTCCCAGGGGTGGAGAGGAGCCGCTGCTGGTGCCTTCCGGTGTTCCTGACAAGTGCTGCATGTCTTGACTAGATTTTCTCCCTCCTCATCTAGCTTTGGCCACCACAAGTAACTCCTAGCCAAAGCTTTCATACGCGAGACCTCAGGATGACACTGATGTAGTTGCTCTAGGATAGACTGTTGTGCTGGCTGTGGAATAATCACTCATGCTCCCCACAACATGCAACCATCCTGCACACTCAGCTCTGTTTTCCTGACACTGTAGGGTGTGAAGTCAGCCCCTTCCGGATGCTGTGGCCATCCACTCACCACATATTCTCGAACTCTAGACAGTACTGGATCTTTATCTGTCCATGTTCTTACTTGCTCTGCAGTCACAAGTGCCGTGTCAATGTCCTCCAACATCAAAACTCTGTCCTCTGGAGCTGCACGGATAGGTGTGCCTGGCAGTGGAAGACGGCTCAAGGCATCTGCGTTCCCATGGTACTTGCCCGCCTTGTAGACGATGACATACTCATATGCCCTCAACGTCACTGCCCACCTCTGGATCCGGGGTGACACCATCTGTGGAACTGCTTTCATTTCATTGAAAAGAGAGAGAAGAGGTTTATGATCGGTGCATATGGTGAACTTCCTGCCACATATGTACTTGTGGAACCTCTGTAACCCAAACATTACTGCTAACCCCTCTTTGTCTAACTGGGAATAGTTTTTTTCCGCTGGTGTTAGAGTTCGGGGCATAAACCCTATTGGTCTTTCAGTTCCATCTTCCATGCAGTGTGAAAGAACTGCCCCCACCCGATAAGGTGAAGCGTCACAAGAGAGAATGATGTCTTTCTCTGCATTGTAGTGAACCAGCACATCCGACGACAGCATCAGTTTCTTGGACTGTTCAAATGAAACCCCCTGCTCCTCTCCCCTCTGCCACTGTGTCTCCTTGCGCAGTAGTTTGTGGAGAGGTGCTAACACAGTTGACAAGTTTGGAAAAAACCTGTTATAATAGTTCAGCAGTCCCAGGTAAGCTTTTAACTCAGCCACATTTGTAGGAGCAGGGGCATCCTGCAGTGCTTGTGCCTTCTCCTTGAGTGGATGGAGCCCGCTGGCGTCCACTCTGTGTCCCAGGAACACTGCCTCATTCCCCAGGAAAGTGCACTTACTCCTCTTGAGCCGGAACCCTGCCCTCTCCAATCTCTGTAGTACCTCTCTGAGTGCTCAGATGCTCCTGGTCGGTTCTTCCCATCACCAGAATGTCATCCAGATAAATGGAAACATGTGGAATCCCTTGCAGTACACCTTCGATTGTCCTCTGGAAGATAGCTGGACTAGATGAGACACCAAACGGTAAGCGGTTATATGTAAACAAGCCCTTGTGTGTATTTATGGTGACATACGTCTTTGATTCGTCATCCAGTGTAATCTGCAAGTAGGCATGACTCATATCCAACTTTGTGAATTTCTTTCCTCCAGCCAGGTTTGCAAAGAGATCCTCTGTTTTGGGAATCGGATACTGCTCTAGTTTGGACACCCGATTGACTGTCAATTTATAGTCTCCACAGAGTCTTACCGAATTGTCCGGTTTTAAAACAGGCACTATGGGAGCTGCCCATTCCGAACATTTCACTGGCTCCAGTATGTTCTCTCTCAATAGACGGTCAAGCTCAGCCTCTACCTTTGGCTTCATGGCATAAGGCACAGGTCGTTGTTTAAAAAACCTTGGCAGTGCCTCCTTGTCTACATAAATCTTAGCTGGGGGGCCATTAAATGTGCCAAGTTCCTCCTTGAACACATTCACATGTTCACTCAACACTTCTTGCAAAGTCAACTGTTTGCCCGCATCTATTTGATGTACTGCTCCCCAGTCTAATTTAAGTTCTTTTATCCAGCCCCGACCTAACAGGTTTGGTCCGGTACCCAATACTATAACTACAGGTAGCTGTTCCACAGTGTCCCTGTGTTGCACAGTTACATTAGCTGTACCTAATGTCGCTACTCGTTCACCTGTATATGTTTTAAGATGCAGGGAGCAAGGCTTTAACTCTGGAACTTTTGCACGGTTCCACAATTTTGAGTACTCTGCCTTGTTCATTATGGTCACGCCGCACCCTGTATCCACTTCAAAGTTCACCTTAGAGTAATTTACTGTCAGTTGCAATGTGATAGGAGCCACTTTTGGAATGTTCTCTAACATGCTATACATTATGAACATGTCCTCTTCTTCCTCAGCTTCCCCGCTGATGTGGTGTGCTCCATGTTTTTTCACTTCTCTCCCTTGGCTTTGCTGTCCTCCCCCTTTTGGTTTGGATACCTCCACAGGTGATTTCGCCCTGCAAGCTCGTTTTATGTGTCCTTGTTTCCCACACTTGTAGCACTTTTGCTCCAGAAACCAGCATTCACTTGCCAGGTGATCGACCTTGCATCTATAATAAGCCCTCACATGCTCACGTTGTGGTCTGATGCATGTTCAACTTGTGCACAAAAACCTGACCTGCAACTTGCATAGCATTAGCCCTGTCTGAACCCTGTATTTCTTTTACATCTCAGTTTGCTGTCTCTATGGCTTGAGCAAGTTCCAATGCTTTTTCATAAGTAAGCCCAGTCTCGGATAATAATCTATGCTGCATTCGGTTGTCCATAATTCCGCTAACTCGCCTATCTCGCAGCATTTCCTTCAGGTTGTTCCCATAATTGCAATCTTGAGCTAATTTACGCAACACCGTTACATAGTCCATTACGCTCTTTTCCTCTTTCCTGTTCCTTGAATTAAACTTGATCTGCTGTACAATTGCACTAGGCTTAGGGTTGAAATGTTCTTTTAGCAAGGCCACTAATTCAACAAATGATTTGTCTCCAGGCTTTTCAGGACTGAGCAGATTCCTCATCCAACTGTAGGTCTGGCTTCCCACTGAACTAAGCAGAATGGCTTTCCTTTTTCCGGCATCATTTATTTCATTTGCTTCGAAAAAATAACCCAACACTTCACAGTATTCTTCCCAGGTTTGTGCTTGAATATCAAAGGTGGAAACCGTTCCTACCATGGCAGCCATGCTCTCTTCCAACTGGTAGCTAACCGTAGCTCGTAATTATGTTGTTTAAACATCTTGGCAGACTTCTCTTCTTTAATCAGGGTTCTTTTAGTTACCTCATCACCAAATGTGATAAATCCATGTAATGCGACAAGGACTCGAAGAGGCGATATCGTAGAATTAGCACGAGTACTTTATTAACAAACAGAGTAACAAACATCATGCCTGCATCCTGGCATTTCACTTTTGCTGCCTTGACAGGAAGCAAACCTCTGACCTTAACAGGAAGCAAACCTCTGACCTTAGCAGCAGAATTGGCTACAGCACCACCTGGTGGATAACCTTATTCATAACATCCCAGATTACTATACTAACCATTATCACTGTACCAATATCTCTCCAATTTGCCTGGATCCACTCTTGGCCTCCTGGAAGCTGAACCTGTGAACCTGGGGGTGGGGGGGGGGGGCAGATTTTCTATCTCCAGTTTCCCCCTTTCTCTCCTTAAAAGTACTGACTCTTGATGGGAACAGTTACCGGAAAGCCCTGCAGCGGGTAGTCAAAACTGCCGAATGCATTACCGGCACCCGGCTACCGACCATAGAGCACATATACCAGAAACGCTGTTTACGGAGGTCACAGTCCATCATCAAAGGCCCTACCCACCCCAGCCACAGTCTGTTCACCCTCCTGCCATCTGGGAGACGCTACAGATGCATTCGCACCCGTACGACCAGATTTAGGAACAGCTTCTTTCCCAGGGCTGTCATCCTACTGAACTCCACAAATAAACTCTAAAGCCTGCACATCTGCCAATGCACTTTATTATGGTTATGTTTATGTTAATGTATTACAAGCCAAATGTATGTTGAATGTTTAAATGTCTTTAACTAAATGTACACTCTCAGGAGCCGCAAGCCTACATTTCGTTGTACTGCACTTGTGCACTAACAATGACAATAAAGTTGATTTGATTTGATTTGATTACACTGTACCGGTGACCATTGCTCATGAGTGAGCCCCAAATCATGATTGTCGGTAGGATATTCAATCTGGGGGACATCACAGTTGACCCATTGATGACACTCATATTCCAGCAGGGGACATTGGATGGGGGTCATGGAGCAGGAGCCATGGCTGACCACACTGATGTCAATCATAGCGTTACTATGAAAGCTCCCCAGCTCAGGTTAGCCAATTTATCAGGCACAAGGGATCATACCTGGGACCTCATGGTCTGTATGGCTCAGCACCACACAGGAGGAAGCAGGCAGTTTCCAGTAGTTGAGATGCCATCGATGCAAAGTGCATCACCCACTGAGCCATCCACTATCCCGCACAAGGATTGTGAAGTGCTTTTCTATTGGGTTGAATTCTGAGTCATTCAGAAACCTAGGACAAGGACTTATAGTGCAAGGCACCACCAAGCTTGCCGAGGGTCGGGGAGAAGAAAAAACAAACAAGAAGGAGCACTTAGTTGATGCCAATATTAGGTTTTGAATACTGTAGGCTGTAAGAGGAGGGAAAGGTTGAGGGACATGAGGAGTGTGCAGTTTTGAGGGACCTGGAAAGGAATGAATTTAGAAGGACACTGTCCAATAAATCTTGATTTCACCACAGAGTGGGGGCAGAGTGCGTGGGACCGAATATTTGGAGCTTAGATGAAATGAGAGAGGAAACTTCAGAGCAACCTGATTTTATTGTTGATAAAGAAGAAGGGGGACAAGAGAAGTTGGGATGGAAAGGTTAGAGGCTCTGAGTTGGAGAGCCAGTTACACATTGGTCCATGGATATTCCTTACATCCTTCTTCGTCTACCCTGGTCTTCTTAGGATTTGGAGTTCCTGTCTGAAGGGCTGGAGGGGCGTTCCCACAATCCGGTCGCCGTTCTGTTTGAATCCCTCCTGCATCCCAATGCCGATTCAGTGCTAAGCTGGAGGCTAGAACCCGACCACTACATTCCTCATCTGGTCCTTGGCAAGGGACCACTGGGAGGGGCTTGGCATGTAAGTATGAAAATATTTATGCAGACAATTCACAAGTATGTTGCTTACAATACCTCTTTGTCCATGTAGCTGTGTTTGTTTGTACTGGTGGGATAGGCTTGTATTTATATAGCACCTTATCACACCCTTCACAGAAATATATCGACATTACAACACGGAAACCAGTCATTTGGCCCAACCAGTCCATGTCGGCGTTTACCCTCCATGTGAGCAAATAGTCCCAATCACGTTTACCCAGCCTGTTCCCATATCCTTTTATCCTCTTTTCCATCATCAATCTATCCAATCAAATCTTGAGTGTTGTCACAGTTTCTACCTCGACCACTAACCCTGGAAGTGAATTCCACAGCTGGCTGGCTGTCGGCGGGGAAGAGCTGTGGCCTTGAGCGAAGAGGAGGAAGGAAGAAGTCACGGGGGTGGGGTGGCTTCATACCGCAGGTCAGTGGGAGATTGTGGGTCAGAGACACTGATCACAGGTAGGGAACCAGGTTAGCTTGACTGGCCATCTGACTCAGGGGGAAGAGTGATAGCTACAGAGCCAAGCTAGCACTCTCAATGAACTATGAGATGGATATATGAATATAAGAATAAATTTAGTCATCCGCATTCCCGCTGGGGAGCCATGTACAGAAATAGCGGACTTGGAGATAGGGTTACAGTACCTGGTGCAGGGACAACACTGGTTAGATACAGAGCAAAGCTCCCTCTACACTGCCCCATCACACATTCCCAAGGCACATACAGCATGGGTTAGATACAGGGTAAAGCTCCCTCTACATTGCCCCATCAAACATTCCCAAGGCACATACAGCACAGTTTAGATGCAGAGTAAAGCTCCCTCTACACTGTCCCATTAAACACTCCCAAGGCAGGTACAGCACAGGTTAGATAGGGAGTAAAGCTCCCTCTACACTGCACCATCAAACACTCCCAGGGCACGTAAACCACGGGATAGATAAAGAGTAAGGCTCTCCCTACACTGCCCTGTCAGTCACTTCCAGGGCAGGTACAGCACGAGTTAGATACAGCGTAAAGCTCCCTCTACAATGTCCCATCAAACACACTCGGGGCATGCACAGCACAGGTTAGATACAGAGTAAAGCTCCCTCAAATTGTCCCATCAAACACTCTTCAGTGCTGGCAAAGCACATGTTAGATACAGAGTGAAGCTCCCTGTACATTGTCCATCAAACACTCTCAGGGAAGGCACAGCATAGGTTAGATTCAGAGTAAAGTTTGCACTATACTGTCCCATCAAGTACTCCCACTGCAGGTACAGCACAGGTAGGACAGGGAGTAAAGCTCCCTCTACACTGCCCCATCAAACACTCCCAGGGCACGTACAGCACGGGTTAGATCCAGAGTAAAGCTCTCCCTACACTGCCCCATCAATAACTCCCAGGGCAGGTACAGCATGGGTTAGATACAGAGGAAAGCTCCCTCTACACTGTCCCATCAAATACTCCCAGCGCAGTTACAGCACAGGTTAGATACAGAGTAAAGCTCCCTCTATACTGCCCCATCAAATACTCCCAGCGCAGTTACAGCACAGGTTAGATACACAGTAAAGTTCCCTCTGTACTCTCCCATCAAACGCTCCCAGGGCAGTTACAGCACAGGTTAGGGACAGAGTAAAGCTCCCTCTGCACTGTCCCATCAAACACTCCAGGGCAGGTACTGCATGGTTTAGATACAGAGCAAAGCTTGCACTACACCCTCCCATCAAACACTTACAGGGCAGGTACTTCACGGGTTAGATATGGAGTAAAGCTCCCTCTACATGGTCCCATCAAACACTCCAGGGAAGGTACAGCATGAGTTAGATACAGAGTAAAGCTCTCTGTACACTGTCCCATCAAACACTCCCAGGGCAGGTACAGCACGGGTTACATACAGAGTAAAGCTCCCTCTACACTGTCCCATCAAACACTCCCAAGGCACATACAGCACAGTTTAGATGTAGAGTAAAGCTCCCTCTACACTGTCCCATCAAACACTCCCAAGGCAGGTACAGCACAGGTTAGATAGGGAGTAAAGCTCCCTCTACATTGCGCCAAACACTCTCAGGGCACATAAAGCACGGGATAGATACAGAGTAAGGCTCTCCCTACACTGCCCCGTCAGTCACTCCCAGGTCATGTACTGCATGAGTTAGATACAGCGTAAAGCTCCCTCTACACTGTCCATCAAACACTCTCAGGGCAGGTACAGCATGGGTTAGATTCAGAGTAAAGTGCAAGAAGGTGATCTGATAGACGTCTTCGAGGTTATGAAGGATTAACTGCTCACTTCCTTTCCAAATGCACAGCTATGCCCATGTTTTAGCCCATTGTTGTGCTACTGCCATGTCAACCTGTTTGCCATGTAGAATGTAATGGGGCAAGGAACAATCACTAAGCCAGCAGGAAACACAAGGTTCCTGCATGCTGCACATGGATGGATTCACATATGGTGGCTGATCGCCAGTACGCCCACTGTCACTGGTTGAGTCCAGTGTCCTCCTTCTGTATGTGCAGCCCGGTGAAGCCCAACAGCAGATGAAGAGGCATCAACACTGTGATACCCAATGGTCCCACATACGCACAGCTCAGTCCCAGTTCCCTTGGCTCACACCCACAGAGTTCGGATGGGGTGCATGTTTAAGAAGGTGTGAAACTCACGGTCACTGTGACTGGGATTTTAGAGTGCAGCGGGTGTGGGGTGGAGCTTCGGGCACATCTCTAACGGAGTCGCACCCATGACCCCGGAAGTACTTCCAGTCACAGTGTTACACACATACGGGAGGCAGGCTTTTGGCCTCTGCCAGGGTTTTGCACCAGGCTGGGGGTGGAGACTTTGTGTAGTAGAGCTCAAGGAAAGGAGGAGGGTCCTACCACATCAGAGGAAGAGGCAGCCAACAATTGTTTTGGCGTTTAATACTGTTGGTGCTGTTGCTGTGACCCCTGCATGGTCAGCCTGTCAGAGCTCCAGTCTAGGCTCCCTTTAGGCCCCTCCCAACAGTGCTCAGTGGTATAGTGGTTCTGTTACTGATAATCCAGAGAATAGTTCAAATCGCATCATGGCAGTTTGAGAAATTGTATCAGTTTAAAAATCTGGAAATAAAAAAACTGGCCTCAGTAAAAGTGACTATGAAGCTGTTGGTTTGTTGTTGAAACCCAACTGGTTCACTAATGTCCTTTAGGGAAGGTCACCTTCTGTCCTTACCGAGTCTGGACTAAATGGCCTCAATTTTCATTGGGCCGTGAGTCGGGCTTTGAGGTGGGCGGGGGGTTAATATCGCAAAAAATGGCGGGCGGGACCCCCCCCCCGCCAAGCCTGATTCTCGACTCCGAGCAATTTTAACTCAGGCGTGTCTGATGGTCCCAAATCCATCCCGCATCCAATAGGCGGGACTGGTCTTTAAGGCCCTTAATTACCACTAAATGGCCTCTATAATCCTATTTTAACAAGTCCTTGCAACTTTAACCCTCTTCCCACGTAAAACACGCATGGTGGGAATCACGAATGTGAAACCTGGCGGGAGCACTATTGCATTGGTGACTATCAACGGCAGGTCAACCATTAAAGTTGAAATGTTATCAGCCATGATTTGCAGGTGGCAGGACTTCCTGGTCTCAGGTCTGGGGCAACTTTTACAAGGCTTAACCACACCTGTGGAAGATTGGTGCCTCACACCCATCTCCATTGTGACCTCCTGGGAAACCCTTCTTGCCACCTTCACTCAGCGCTTCCTCAATGGAGGCAAATACCAGAACCATGGGAGCCATTTATTTCCTTCCCATCTGGGCATTAGAGGAGCTCGAGCACCAGCCGCGGCACCAGCAGAACCAGGAACAACAGCAGCACCAGCAACAGCAGCAGCAGGAGCGCCAGGCTGCTGCTCACCCACCTGAAGCTGCACAGGGCAGAAGGGGCCAGCGCATGGAAGCCCGTTGGCGCAGGAGATATCCCCCAAACAGGGTCTACAGATGCAGGGTCAGCTACCTCAACATGTCTGAGCAGCAGTGCCAAAGGCGGCTCTGACTTTCGCGAGAGGTAGTGACTGACATCTGCGCAGTGCTACAGCAAGACCTGCTGTCCAGAGGACCAGGTGGGCAACCATTACCAGTGGCCATCAAAGTCACCACCGCACTCAACTTTTTTGCCTCAGGCTCATTCCAGGGATCAGCAGCAGACATCAACAGTATCTCCCAGTAGGCCGCACACACTAGCATCACGCAGATAACCGATGCCCTCTTTGCCCTTGCGCACAATCACATCCATTTCACCAAGGATTGAGCAAGTGTCACGGCACGAGCGGTTGGATTAGCTCAACTGGCAGGCTTTCCAAGGGTGCAGGGTGTCATTGACAGCACACATGTGGCCCTTAGGGCACCCCATTGTAATCCAGGTGTTTTTGTCAACCGCAAGGGCTTCCACTCCCTCAACGTTCAGCTGGTGTGTGACCACAAGAAGGAAATTTTGCATGTTTGTGCCATGTACCTGGGTGTTATTGTGCACCAGTCGCTGAAGGTAAGCATGCAGGTGCAGCAGGCAGTTAAGAAGGCAAATGGTATGTTGGCCTTCGTAGCAAGAGGGTTCGAGTACAAGAACAATTATGTCTTGCTGCAGTTGTACAGGGCCTTGGTGAGGCCACACCTTGAGTACTGTGTGCAGTTTTGGTCACCTTTCCTGAGGAAGGATATTCTTGCCATGGAGGGAGTGCAGCGAAGATTCACCAGGCTGATACCTGGGATGGCAGGAATGACGTACGAGGAGAGATTGTGTCGATTGGGCTTATACTCACTGGAGTTTAGAAGATTGAGAGGGGATCTCATCGAAACCTATAAAATTCTGTCAGCTCTGGACAGACTAGATGCAGAAAGGATGTTTCTGATGGCCAGGGAGTCCAGAACCAGGGGTCACAGTCAAAGGATAAGGGGTAAGCCATTTAGGACAGAAATGAGGAGGAATTTCTTCACCCAGAGAGTGGTGAACCTGTGGAATTCTCTGCCACAGAGGGCGGTGGAGGCCAGTTCATTAAATATATTCAAGAAAGAGTTGGATATGTTTCTTGAGGCTAAAGGGATCAAGGGATATGGGGAGAAGGCAGGGACAGGGTACTGAATTTGGATGATCAGCCATGATCTCATTGAATAGCGGAGTAGGCTCGAAGGGCTGAATGGCCTACTCCTGCTCCTATCTTCTATGTTTCTATATACTCTGGCAGTTGCCATGACTCCTTCATACTGTGCCAGTCTAGTGTGCCTCCGCTATTCAGTCCACCAGACCAATTTCACGGATGGCTACTTGGAGACAAGGGCTATCCCCTGAGGACGTGGCTAATGACGCCGTTGAGGAGGCCAGCCAACGAAGCCGAGGAGCGCTACAACTCCAGCCACATTGCCACCTGTTCCAATATCGAGTAAAACCATCGGTTTGCTGAAGATGCGCTTCAGATGCCTGGATAGATCAGGTGGAGCCCTGCAGTACTCAGCAGCCAGGGTCTCCAGAATTGTCGTGGTTTGCTGTGTACTTCACAACATGGCACAGCGTCGTGGCTTGCAGATTCTTGAGGACCAAGTGGCTCCTCACATATCCTCCTCCTCCTCCTCAGAGGAGGAGGGCGAAAACGAAGATCCTGCAGAGGCGCATCAAGCAGCGGCAGCATTACGCAAGAACATTGCTGCCCGGGATGCAAGGAACGCACTCATCCTGGCCAGATTTGCTTAGCCTTGTCAATCAAACACTTTTGCTTCGCAGCTTCTTACCTGAGCATCGACAATGGCCAAGACCCTGTGGATTCCTAGCTATTTGACCAGCATACTGACAATTGCAAGTAATCCTAAACCCTCAATGTGAAAGTCCCATTTGTGAAATGACACTCGCCACAACTGCAACAGTTGCCATCACAATTTATATGTACAAGAACCAACTGATGGCATTTTTACAATAAACACATTTCACCCAAGTGACTACCCTTGTGACTACTTGTGCAGAATTTTCCTCTTACGCATGCTCCTACGTCGTGCTTTCCCTATGGCTTCAGCAGATGTGGAGGCCCCTTGCTCACTTACCTGCTGCTCCTGTCTCGACACCTTTGGCGGGCGTCCTCTGGGGTTGCGAGCCTGTGAGGGCTCGTCAACAATCTGCTGCTCCTGCGGCTGTGCAGGGGTTGAGACGTCTATTTCACTTGGGTGTGGACTCCAGTGGGGCTCTGACTGAGGGCTCTGCAGTGGCATGGAAGTGTGAGCGCTTGGAGAGGAGCCCCCACTTCCTTGAGGTCTGCCACCACAAATCACAATTCAAATCACTTTATTGGCATGATAAGTTACATCTTATGTTGCCAAAGCATCAAAATACATTTATGGTTGAGCACATAAACGCAGTTCTATTCATACAGTGCATAAACAGGTATATCCCTGAGTGTATAAATATACATTCGCATTGTTTATATATATTCATGTCTTAGTTTACTGGTTGTCCCTCTGTTCATGGCAAGCTGTAACATAGTGTGCCTCCAGTGTTACACAGCTTCTCTCCTCTCCCAGTAGGAATGGGAGTTTTTGGTTGTCATTCAGATTTCTGAATTCAGGGCATATTTGTGAGAATTTTTGGTAGAAATTCTCCCTGATGTCCTGATATTTTCCACAGGCTGTGAGGAAGTGCATCTCTGTCTCCACTACTCCCTGACTGCAGTGACAGCATATCCTGTCTTCTCTTGGCAGCCTGGTCTGCCTTTTTCGATCGCTAGGCTATGTTCGCTAAGTCTGTACCTTGTCAAGGTTCTTCTCAGTTTGTTATCCTTTACCATGGTCAGGTAATCAGCTATGTTGTATTGTCTGTTTAGGGCCAAGTAGCAATTGAGTTTGCTTTGGGTTTTTGTTGTTTCTGCCCAATATGTCAGATATTTTTCCTTTTGCTTAGTGACGATTGTGGTTGGGTCGAATTCTTTGTGTTACCCTGTCACTGTCCTGGGGCTGGTTATTGTTAGTATTGTTAGTAGTTACTTCACTGAGTCCCAGGACTAGTTGACTGAGGGTATTCTTCTTTATGGTCAGCTCTTGGCATTTCAGGGCGTCGTAGTGATAGCATTGGGGGTTGCTCATTTGTAGGTGATTCCAAAATTTGGTGGCTCTTTTTTGGATAGTGATTATTAATGGATATTGGCCTAGCTCTGCCCTGCATGCATTGTTTACTGTTTTCCTTTGAGTCCGGAGGATACTTTTACAGAATTCTGCATGTAGGATCTCAATTGGGTGTTTGTCCCATTTTGCGAATTCTTGTTGAGTTAGCGGTCCCCATACTTCACTGCCATAGAGTGCAATTGGTTCAATTACTGATTTGAAAATTTTGAGCCAAATGCTAATTGGGATTTCTATTTGGATTGATTTTTTGATGGCATAGAAAGCCCTTCTTGCTTTCTCTTTCAGTTCATTCACAGCCAGTTTGAAGTTTCCCGTAGAACTGATTTTTAAGCCCAAGTATGTGTAGTTAGTGGTTTGTTCAATTTTGGTTGTTCCTACTGTGAAATTTATTTTGGGTCCCTGATGTTTGGATCTTTGCTGGAACACAAGGACTTTGGCTTTTTGGGGATTTATTGTCAGGGCCCAAGTCTGGCAGTACGACTCCAGCAGGTCCATGTTCTGCTGTAGACCCTCTTTAGTTGGTGACAGCAGAACCAGATCGTCTGCATAGAGGAGGAATTTAACCTTGGATTCATATAATCCCTCTCATGTTTCAGGTCCCCCTCAGCACCTGCAAGTGGCTGGAGAGCCCCTTGCTGCACATCAGGGGGGCCATGGGACCCGTAACTACAATGGCAGTCCTACTCAGAAGGACTTCCATGAAGGTCTGGTTTCTCTGTTCAATAGATGCCCATCGCTCCTCAAGAAATGTCATTCTATTCTGAACAATGACCATGTTTTCAATACCCTGGCCACTAAGCTCCTCCATGGCCATAGCCCTCCTCTCTTCTACCGTAGCCATCCTCTCCTGCACGGTAGCCAGCCTTAACACAGAGGTATCCGTCCTTTCCGTGTTGATGCGTTCATGCACCAATGACTCCACTAAGGCTCAGCTCATGTTCGTTATGGACTCCTCCATTCGCTCCACACTCGCAGCGACCTAGAGTCAAACCTGCCAGAAACTCCTCAATCTGTGCCTGGAGTTCCATCACCGCTGATCTCATGGATGGACCCAGAGGCAGAGGGTCGACATGCTGCTGAGCCGAGCTGGCAGAGTCCTACGCCCTCCGACTAGCACTCTCCACTGCTGTCCCTCTCTCCACAATCTGCTGATGCGCACATGTGAGCTGTGATACACCAGGTGACAACACTACTCTAAGTCCCGAAAGTCCCACCGAGGTGTGAGTGTCTGCGCTGGAGCTGGGTGCGCTGAATTCTGCTGACGCTGCGCCTCAGAGGTTGCAGCTTCCTCTGAAGAGTCTGGCTGCTCAGCCTCTTCTTCCTGGCTAGGGGGGACAGATGCTTGTGATGGTCCTGTGGGGGAGTAAACGAAAGAGTTACAGATGTGATGCCAAGGCTACATGCATATAGCTTTTTTGCAGATGCTCATAAGTCCATCTGTCACAGCTTGACAATCATTATCAGCGACTCATGCAATGTCAAAGAGAGAGATGGGAAACTTTTCTGTCACCAGCTTGCTGTGTTGCACCCGTCTGTCCATCCCCCATGCATGAATCAGCCTCAATGCCAATGATTTCCAGGATGGCCTCCTCCCAGGGGGTCAGGTGGGCTATTGAGTGTGGCCCTCCTCCTGTCCTGGCTTGCTCTCTTTTGTTGTGAGTTCTCTTTTCCTGCAATGAGGGAGACAAGTGGAGGTTGAGTGAGAATGAAGGAGTGAGTGTAGAGATTGCATAGCATAGATACTTAGAAGGAGACAAAGGTGGAGTGAGGTTGCAAGACCAAGGGTCCTCCCTGTGTGTTGTCAGTTGTGTTCAAAGCATCAGAGTAAGAGGGAGTGTGAAGGCTGCATGGTGGAATAGTTATTTGAATGTGAGCATAGAGAGAGGGAATGGGTAAGGGTGCATGGATGTCAGCGTCAAGTGGGATGTGGAGGAAGAGATTGCTGAAGCTGAGTGCTGGTGAGGAAAGGCAATGGGGATCAGATTGAGGGTGATGGGAAATTCATACACACTTTTCCGGCGCGCTGAAGGTCATGAAATCTTTTCATGCGCTTTGTCCAGGTTCTGCGGGTGGCTCCCAAGGAATTGACCTCCTCAGCCATCTGCATCCACTCATCCTTGGTCTGAATGGACGGCCTCTTTCTCCCTGATGAAGGGAACATGACCTCCCTGTTGGCCCTAGCCCCATCCACCAATGCCTGAACTGCCGCCTCGTCAAAGCGAGGAGCTGCTCTTGTCCTCCCGCGTGTCATCTCTCCTGCAGGTCCCTCTAACACCAAATGGAGGAAACTTGGAAGCCTGCAGAAGAAGCAAGGCTTGCTGTGGACCTTAAATGCAGCAGCAATGATGACATCATCGGAGGGGACTTTCAGTCATGACAAACCCCCTTGCAAAGGCTTCCCACACGTTGGAAATCAATTGGCAAATTGAGTTAAAATTGCATCAATCTCCCACATCCATTTAGATTCGTGTGGGAAACACGAATTTCGGATAACAAGACAACAGCCCGCATCTGAGCTAAAATCACCCCCTATGTGTCTCCAATCACACACCATATATGGTGGACTCCTAACTGCCATCAGACATCAGGGCATCTTGGGATGGGCAATATATGCTGGCCTTGTCAGTGACACCCATATCCCCAGAACGAATAAAAAAAAGAAACAGTGAGAAATACAGTGGAGGCCATTTTTCCCTTATTTTAATCTAATTTGCATACCCCGCCCATAGTCGGTAGGGCACATTTTAGACCCAATGGCCCAGAAATTCGGGTCCCCACGGGTGAGTACGCACGGGGTACTCACCCATAGGCCCAATGGAAGTGCTGGTTTCCTGCATGCACTGCGCATGCGCGGGAAACCGGCACTTCCGTTCCTTTGAACGAAGGGGTTCAGAGGTCGAACGCGTGCACAGGAGGGGCTGCGTGTGCGCATCAAACTTTGTTTTTTTTTACAGGTTTTCCCGGGAGGTAAGTCTCCAGAAGTTAGAAATGTAAAAAGCAGGCGTAAGGCCTGCTTTTTACAAGGTAAGTGATGAATTAATTAAAATTAAAACATTTTTTCCACAGGTTTATTATTTTTAAATACTTTAAAGTAAGGTAAGTTTATTTTTAGCCCCGTTAGAAAATAAAATTATTTTTTTCAAAAATTTAAATTATTATTTAAAATAGTTATTTCATGTAATTTATAGTTTATTTAAAAAATGTGATTCAAAAAAAAAATTATTTGAAGATTTAGTGCTGTTTTGGGGCCGTAGTATTTATAAGTCTTGACAGCACTTCCAGTCAGACTTATGAATGGAGCATTCCCTGCTCCGATTGGCTCGCCATGGCCCACGTGATCCCAGGGGATGCATCGAACTAACTGCACCCCGGGATACACAAGTACTGCGCGCCGGCAGCTGGACCAGGCCCCGGATCGGAATTCCACGGGAGCCCAGAGCTCAATGGCCAGCGCGCAAGGTAAGTGCAGATCGGGGGCTTGCACCCGCGGGAAGCCCCCGACCCGAATTTCTGGGCCATTGTGTTCACCCACACTGGAATAAAGGGAATTTGGTGGAATACATCCCAAGCAGCTTTGCCCACTCGCTCCCAGCCCAGATCCACTTCCAATTCAGTGGACATCCGACGGAAAATCGGTTAGGCCACAAAACAAATCATGAAATTGGTGGATCAACACACAGACTGATGCCTTGACCAAGCACGGTCCCCTTTTAAGGAACAGGAGCAAACATGGCGATACAGGCCTGTTGGACAATGCGCACAGACCCTTAAACATCCTATACGGGAGACTCATAACGCCATCGCTCAATGGTTGTCCTATCTGTCACAACAAAGCAAAGAAATCAGTAAAGAGACTGAAGCAAACGGAGAAATGGTCTTTGAATTTCAATAAATGGACGGCTGATATCCATAACGCCCTCCACATTGCGGGGGAGGGGGTGCAGTTGAACCATCAGGAAATGAGTCTGAGTGCAAGT
>NW_028226866.1:0-12500 GCF_052327205.1 Somniosus microcephalus
GGGGAGGGGAGGGGGGGGATGGGGATGGGGAGGGGAGGGGAGGGGATGGGGAGGGGATGAGGAGGGGTGCATGGGGAGGGGATGGGGAGGGAGGGGATGGGGGAGGGAGGGGATGGGGAGGGGATGAGGAGGGGTTGGGGAGGGGAGGGGGAGGGGAGGGGGAGGGGATGAGGAGGGGATGGGGAGGGGGAGGGGGATGGGGATGGGGAGGGGGTGGGGAGGGAGGGGATGGGAAGGGGGAGGGGGTGGGGAGGGGATGGGGAGGGGATGGGATGGGGAGGGAGGGGGAGGGGGAGGGGATGGGGAGGGGGATGGGGATGGGGAGGGGGTGGGGAGGGGAAGGGGGAGGGGTTGGGAGGGGATGGGGAGGGGATGGGGAGGGGAGGGGATGGGAGGGAGGGGATGGGGATGGGGAGGGGAGGGGATGGGGAGGGGAGGGGAGGGAGGGGAGGGGATGGGGGAGGGGAGGGGGAGGGGATGGGGAGGGGATGGGGAGGGGGAGGGGAGGGGATGGGGAGGGGAGGGGATGGGGAGGGGGAGGGGAGGGGGAGGGGATGGGGAGGGGGTGGGAGGGGAGGGATGGGGAGGGGAGGGGGATGGGGAGGGGATGGGGAGGGGATGGGGAGGGGAGGGGATGGGATGGGCAGGTGCGGGGAAATGCTGGTCGCACGGAGCACTGATACCTCAGTATCTGTTGTGCCCAGAGTTGGGGGAATGTGGGGGGCGTTGGGTCTGTGTGTACCCCAGCGTGGTTGAGAGCGCGGGGCGGGGGCCAACGGGAGCGGCTACTGATCGCTGAAGTGTGACTCACTGCGTTTCCGCCTCCGGTACAGGACCACAGCGAGACCCGCCAAGAGGAGGGTCAGCAAGATCCCGAGTCCAACCGTGACGCCGATGATGATCCCGATCGGAAGGCCATCTGGAACAGAGAGAGAAACAACAACAACTACAACTTGTATTTATATAGCGCCTTTAATGTAGTAAAACCTCCCAGGTGCTTCACAGGAGCGATTATCAAACAGAATTTGACGCCGAGCTACATCAGGAGATATTAGGACAGGTGACCAAAAGCTGGGTCAAAGAGGGAGGTTTTAAGGAGCGTCTTAAAGGAGGAGAGAGAGGCGGAGAGGTTTAGGGAGGGAATTCCAGAGCTCGGGGCCCAGGCAGCTGAATGCACGGCCGCCGATGGTGGAGCGATGGAAATCGGGGGATGCTCAAGAGGCCAGAATTGGAGGAGCGCAGAGATCTCGGAGGGTTGTAGGGGCTGGAGGAGGTTACAGAGATAGGGAGGGTTGTAGGGGCTGGAGGAGGTTACAGAGATAGGGAGGGTTGTAGGGGCTGGAGGAGGTTACGGAGATAGGATGGGTTGTAGGGGTTGGAGGAGGTTACAGAGATAGGGAGGGGTGTAGGGCTGGAGGAGGTTACAGAGATAGGGAGGGTTGTAGGGGCTGGAGGAGGTTACGGAGATAGGATGGGTTGTAGGGGTTGGAGGAGGTTACAGAGATAGGGAGGGGTGTAGGGCTGGAGGAGGATACAGAGACAGGGAGGGTTGTTGGGGCTGGAGGAGGTTACACAGATAGGGAGGGTTGTAGGGGCTGGAGGAGGTTACGGAGATAGGATGGGTTGTAGGAGGTTACGGAGATAGGGAGGGGTGTAGGGGCTGGAGGAGGTTACAGAGATAGGGAGGGGTGTAGGGGCTGGAGGAGGTTACAGAGATAGGGAGGGGTGTAGGTGCTGGAGGAGGTTACAGAGATAGGAAGGGTTGTAGGGGCTGGAGGAGGTTACAGAGATAGGGAGAGTTGTAGGGGCTGGAGGGGGTTGCAGAGATAGGGAGGGTTGTAGGGGCTGGAGGAGGTTACAGAGATAGGGACGGTTGTAGGGGCTGGAGGAGGTTACAGAGATAGGGAGGGTTGCAGGGGCTGGAGGAGGTTACAGAGATACGGAGGGTTGTAGGGGCTGGAGGAAGTTACAGAGATAGGGAGGATTGTAGGGGCTGGAGGAGGTTACAGAGATAGGGAGGGGTGTAGGGGCTGGAGGAGGTTACAGAGATAGTGAGGGTTGTAGTGGCTGGAGGAGGTTACAGAGATAGGGAGGGTTGTAGGGCTGGAGGAGGTTACAGAGATCGTGAGGGTTGTAGTGGCTGGAGGAGGTTACAGAGATAGGGAGGGTTGTAGGGCTGGAGGAGGTTACAGAGATAGTGAGGGTTGTAGTGGCTGGAGGAGGTTACAGAGATAGGGAGGGTTGTAGGGCTGGAGGAGGTTACAGAGATAGGGAGGGTTGTTGGGGCTGGAGGAGGTTACAGAGATAGGGAGGGTTGTAGGGCTGGAGGAGGCTACAGAGATAGGGAGGGTTGTAGTGGCTGGAGGAGGTTACAGAGATAGGGAGGGGTGTAGGGGCTGGAGGAGGTTACAGAGATAGGGAGGGGTGTTGGGCTGGAGGAGGTTACAGAGATAGGGAGTGTTGTGGGGGCTGGAGGAGGTTACAGAGATAGGGAGGGGTGTAGGGGCTGGAGGAGGTTACAGAGATAGGGAGGGGTGTAGGGGCTGGAAGAGGTTAGAGAGATAGGGAGGGGTGTAGGGGCTGGAGGAGGTTACAGAGATAGGGAGGGGTGTAGGGCTAGAGGAGGTTACAGAGATAGGGAGTTGTGTAGGGGCTGGAGGAGGTTACAGAGATAGGGAGGGTTGTAGGGGCTGGAGGAGGTTACAGAGATAGGGAGGGGTGTAGGGCTAGAGGAGGTTACAGAGATAGGGAGGGGTGTAGGGGCTGGAGGAGGTTACAGAGACAGGGAGGGTTGTTGAGCTGGAGGAGGTTACAGAGATAGGGAGGGGTGTAGGGGCTGGAGGAGGTTACAGAGATAGGGAGGGGTGTAGGGGCTGGAGGAGGTTGCAGAGATAGGGAGGGGTGTAGGGGCTGGAGGAGGTTACAGAGATAGGGAGGGGTGTAGGGGCTGGAGGAGGTTACAGAGACAGGGAGGGTTGTTGAGCTGGAGGAGGTTACAGAGATAGGGAGGGGTGTTGAGCTGGAGGAGGTTAGAGAGATAGGGAGGGGTATAGGGGCTGGAGGAGGTTAGAGAGATAGGGAGGGGTGTAGGGCTGGAGGAGGTTACAGAGATAGGGAGGGTTGTGGGGCTGGAGGAGGTTACAGAGATAGGGAGGTGTGTAGGTGGCTGGAGGAGGTTACAGAGATAGGGAGGGGTGTAGAGGCTGGAGGAGGTTACAGAGATAGGGAGGGGTGTAGGGGCTGGAGGAGGTTACGGAGAGAGGGAGGGGTGTAGGGGCTGGAGGAGGTTACAGAGATAGGGAGGGTTGTTGAGTTGGAGGAGGTTACAGAGATAGGGAGGGGTGTTGAGCTGGAGGAGGTTACAGAGATAGGGAGGGTTGTTGAGCTGGAGGAGGTTACAGAGATAGGGAGGGGTGTAGGGGCTGGAGGAGGTTACAGAGATAGGGAGGGTTGTAGGGGCTGGAGGAGGTTACAGAGATAGGGAGGGTTGTAGGGGCTGGAGGAGGTTACAGAGATAGGGAGGGGTGTTGGGGCTGGGGGAGGTTACAGAGATAGGGAGGGGTGTAGGGACTGGGGGAGGCTACAGAGATAGGGAGGGGTGCAGGGGCTGGAGGAGGTTACAGAGATAGGGAGGGGTGCAGGGGCTGGAGGAGGTTACAGAGATAGGGAGGGGTGTAGGGGCTGGAGGAGGTTACAGAGATAGGGAGGGTTGTAGGGGCTGGTGGAGGTTACAGAGATAGGGAGGGGTGTAGGGACTGGAGGAGGTTACAGAGATAGGGAGGTGTGTAGGGGCTGGAGGAGGTTACAGAGATAGGGAGGGGTGTAGGGGCTGGTGGAGGTTACAGAGATAGGGAGGGGTGTAGGGTCTGGAGGAGGTTACAGAGATAGGGAGGGGTGCAGGGACTGGAGGAGGTTACAGAGATAGGGAGGGGTGTAGGGGCTGGAGGAGGTTACAGAGATAGGGAGGGTTGTCGGGGCTGGAGGAGGTTACAGAGATAGGGAGGGGTGTAGGGGCTGGAGGAGGTTACAGAGATAGGGAGGGGTGTAGGGGCTGGAGGAGGTTACAGAGATAGGGAGGGGTGTAGGGGCTGGGGGAGGTTACAGAGATAGGGAGTGTTGTTGAGCTGGAGGAGGTTACAGAGATAGGGAGGGTTGTTGAGCTGGGGGAGGTTACAGAGATAGGGAGGGGTGTTGAGCTGGAGGAGGTTACAGAGATAGGGAGGGGTGTTGAGCTGGAGGAGGTTACAGAGATAGGGAGGGTTGTAGGGGCTGGAGGAGGTTACAGAGATAGGGAGGGGTGTAGGGGCTGGAGGAGGTTACAGAGATAGGGAGGGGTGTAGGGGCTGGAGGAGGTTACAGAGATAGGGAGGGGTGTAGGGGCTGGAGGAGGTTACAGAGATAGGGAGGGGTGTAGGGGCTGGTGGAGGTTACAGAGATAGGGAGGGTTGTAGGGGCTGGAGGAGGTTACAGAGATAGGGAGGGGTGTAGGGGCTGGAGGAGGTTACAGAGATAGGGAGGGGTGTTGAGCTGGAGGAGGTTACAGAGATAGGGAGGGGTGTAGGGGCTGGAGGAGGTTACAGAGATAGGGAGGGGTGTAGGGGCTGGAGGAGGTTACAGAGATAGGGAGGGGTGTAGGTGCTGGAGGAGGTTACAGAGATAGGGGGGGGTGTTGGGGCTGGAGGAGGTTACAGAGATAGGGAGGGGTGTAGGGGCTGGAGGAGGTTACAGAGAGAGGGAGGGTTGTAGGAGCTGGAGGAGGTTACAGAGATAGGGAGGGGTGTAGGGGCTGGAGGAGGTTACAGAGATAGGGAGGGTTGTAGGGGCTGGAGGAGGTTACAGAGATAGGGAGGGGTTGTCGGGGGCTGGAGGAGGTTACAGAGATAGGGAGGGGTGTAGGGGCTGGAGGAGGTTACAGAGATAGGGAGGGTTGTAGGGGCTGGAGGAGGTTACAGAGATAGGGAGGGGTTGTCGGGGGCTGGAGGAGGTTACAGAGATAGGGAGGGGTGTAGGGGCTGGAGGAGGTTACAGAGATAGGGAGTGTTGTTGAGCTGGAGGAGGTTACAGAGATAGGGAGGGCTGGAACCGCGCAAACTAAAGTGACTAGAATGAATCTCAGGACGTCTCAGAGCGCTTGAAGATCAGTGAAGCACTTTCTAAAGCGAGGTCACTGTAATGTGGGGACTCCCATGTTAGTTTGACACACGCCCCCCCGCACACACTGCAATTTATTTTCTCTCGGGCAATTAATCTTTTCACTGCCGGCAGACGCCGGGGGCCGTGCTGGATTGATGACCACCACCACCCCCCCCCGGCAATTTCGAGTTACTGGGCCCGGCTGCAGGCCTCGGGCTGACCACACCTCGGACCAGGCCTCGAGTGGGCCGACACCGCCATCCTGTGTTAGGGCAGTAGACTGCAGAGGAGCAGGGAGCAGTGAGGCTCTCCCATTCCCGCTCCCAGTATACGCTTCGTATCTCACTCTCCGTCTGTCTCTCTCTCTGTCTCTCTCTCTCTCTGTCTGTCTCTCTGTCTCTCGTTAAGTATGTGTATTGTATTGAACAATTAACACAAAGACTTAAACGTATAACTCAAACAGGTCTTTACTGGTTGGAGGTAGGGACTATACGTAGGTCTTTACTTCATGCCCACAGGCGGGAACTGAGGGGGATCAGTACCCACAGTACTATTTATACCCCTATGGCCAGGAGTGGTACTGCGTATCACTCCGCCCTACAAGTAGTGCAGTCCTGTCCATAGGTTCAAAGTAGCACACATATTACATACACAACATCTCTCTGTCTGTCTCGCTCTCTGTCTGTCTCTCGCTCTCTGTCTGTCTCTCGCTCTCTGTCTGTCTCGCTCTCTGTCTCTCTCTCGCTCTCTGTCTCTCTCTCGCTCTCTGTCTCTCTCTCTGTCTCTCTGTCTCGCTCTCTGTCTCTCTCTCGCTCTCTGTCTCTCTCTCGCTCTCTGTCTCTCTCTCGCTCTCTGTCTCTCTCTCGCTCTCTGTCTCTCTCTCGCTCTCTGTCTCTCTCTCGCTCTCTGTCTCTCTCTCGCTCTCTGTCTCTCTCTCGCTCTCTGTCTCTCTCTCGCTCTCTGTCTCTCTCTCGCTCTCTGTCTCTCTCTCGCTCTCTGTCTCTCTCTCGCTCTCTGTCTCTCTCTCGCTCTCTGTCTCTCTCTCGCTCTCTGTCTCTCTCTCGCTCTCTGTCTCTCTCTCGCTCTCTGTCCCTCTCTCGCTCTCTGCCTCTCTCGCTCTCTGCCTCTCTCGCTCTCTGCCTCTCTCGCTCTCTGCCTCTCTCGCTCTCTGCCTCTCTCGCTCTCTGCCTCTCTCGCTCTCTGCCTCTCTCGCTCTCTGCCTGTCTCGCTCTCTGTCTCTCTCTCGCTCTCTGTCTCTCTCTCGCTCTCTGTCTCTCTCTCGCTCTCTGTCTCTCTCTCGCTCTCTGTCTCTCTCTCGCTCTCTGTCTCTCTCTCGCTCTCTGTCTCTCTCTCGCTCTCTGTCTCTCTCTCGCTCTCTGTCTCTCTCTCGCTCTCTGTCTCTCTCTCGCTCTCTGTCTCTCTCTCGCTCTCTGTCTCTCTCTCGCTCTCTGTCTCTCTCTCGCTCTCTGTCTCTCTCTCGCTCTCTGTCTCTCTCTCGCTCTCTGTCTCTCTCTCGCTCTCTGTCTCTCTCTCGCTCTCTGTCTCTCTCTCGCTCTCTGTCTCTCTCTCGCTCTCTGTCTCTCTCTCGCTCTCTGTCTCTCTCTCGCTCTCTGTCTCTCTCTCGCTCTCTGTCTCTCTCTCGCTCTCTGTCTCTCTCTCGCTCTCTGTCTCTCTCTCGCTCTCTCTGTCTCTCTCTCTTTCTCGCTCTCTGTCTCTCTCGCTCTCTCGCTCTCTGTCTCTCTCGCTCTCTCTCTCTCGCTCGCTCTCGCTCTCTGGCTCTCTCTCGCTCTCTGGTTCTTTCTCGCTCTCTGGCTCTGGCTCGCTCTCTGGCTCTCGCTCGCTCTCTCTCTTTCTCACTCTGTCTCCCTCTCGCTCTCTCACTCTCTCTCGCTCGCTCTCTCTCGCTCGCTCTCTCGCTCTCTGGCTCTCTCTCGCTCTCTGGCTCTGGCTCTGTCTCTCTCTGTGCCTCTCTCTGTTTTTGTTTTTCTCTCTTTCTGTCTGTCCCTCTCTCTTTCTGTCTCTCTTTCTGTCTGTCCCTCTCTGTCTCTCTCTCTCTCTGTCTCTCCCTACCTCTCTGTCACTCCCTACCTCTCTGTCTACCTGAACCTTACCAGACCAGGTATCCTAGCACTCGGGGCAATTCCCCACCGCGCACAGCCCGGAGCGGCAGTGAGGTGAAAGCGGGCCGGGGGGGGGGATAACAGACAGCGAGCAGGAAGGCGCGAAGTTCTGGGGCTGGGGGGCGGCGGGCGGGGAGATCATTCCGACTCCTCACCTTCCTTGTCGAGCTGGATGAGGGCCGTGCTCGGTCCGAAGCCATTCCAGGCCGTGCAGTTGTAATGGGTCTGAAAATCCGAGTCCACCACATTGTTTATCATTAGGGTGGACCGCACGTCTGTGTCCGTCCCTACGGTCTCGACAGTGTAGCGCTCAAAGGTGCCTGTCTCCAGGAAATTCTCCTTCCAAGCCCAGGCCTGGTGGGAGCAGTAAAGAGGGCCGAATTAAACATGCCCTGTCCCAACACATTGTCCTCATCCCCAAACTGAGAAATGAAAGGGAATTAACCCACCGCTCCCCATTTACAGACACCGGGCAGACTGTTCCCTATCGGAGGGGATTAACCCTCTCACCCACCGCTCCCCATTTACAGACACCAGGCAGCCTGTTCCCTATCGGAGGGGGATTAACCCTCTCACCCACCTCTCCCCATTTACAGACACCGGGCAGCCTGTTCCCTATCGGAGGGGATTAACCCTCTCACCCACCTCTCCCCATTTACAGACACCGGGCAGCCTGTTCCCTATCGGAGGGGATTAACCCTCTCACCCACCTCTCCCCATTTACAGACACCGGGCAGCCTGTTCCCTATCGGAGGGGGATTAACCCTCACACCCACCTCTCCCCATTTACAGACACCGGGCAGCCTGTTCCCTATCGGAGGGGATTAACCCTCTCACCCACCTCTCCCCATTTACAGACACCGGGCAGCCTGTTCCCTATCGGAGGGGATTAACCCTCTCACCCACCTCTCCCCATTTACAGACACCGGGCAGCCTGTTCCCTATCGGAGGGGATTAACCCTCTCACCCACCTCTCCCCATTTACAGACACCGGGCAGCCTGTTCCCTATCGGAGGGGGATTAACCCTCTCACCCACCTCTCCCCATTTACAAACACCGGGCAGCCTGTTCCCTATCGGAGGGGATTAACTCTCTCACCCACCTCTCCCCATTTACAGACACCGGGCAGCCTGTTCCCTATCGGAGGGGATAACCCTCTCACCCACCTCTCCCCATTTACAGACACCGGGCAGCCTGTTCCCTATCGGAGGGGATTAACCCTCTCACCCACCTCTCCCCATTTACAGACACCGGGCAGCCTGTTCCCTATCGGAGGGGATTAACCCTCTCACCCACCTCTCCCCATTTACAGACACCAGGCAGCCTGTTCCCTATCGGAGGGGATTAACCCTCTCACCCACCTCTCCCCATTTACAGACACCGGGCAGTCTGTTCCCTATCGGAGGGGATTAACCCTCTCACCCACCTCTCCCCATTTACAGACACCGGGCAGCCTGTTCCCTATCGGAGGGGGATTAACCCTCTCACCCACCTCTCCCCATTTACAGACACCGGGCAGCCTGTTCCCTATCGGAGGGGGATTAACCCTCTCACCCACCTCTCCCCATTTACAGACACCGGGCAGCCTGTTCCCTATCGGAGGGGATTAACCCTCTCACCCACCTCTCCCCATTTACAGACACCGGGCAGCCTGTTCCCTATCGGAGGGGATTAACCCTCTCACAATGCATCAGGGTCTTACTGAACTGAAGTATCGAATTCAATCCCTGTTTCTCGGTCACATGCAGTCAAGAGGGAATCTGGGAGTACCTTCACCACACGGACTGCAGCGGTTGAAGGCGGCGGCTGACCACCACCTTCTCGAGGGCGACTAGGGATGGGCAATAAATGCTGGCATTGCCAGCGACGCCCACATCCCAGGAATGAATTTTTTTTTAAAACTAACTTACGATACGATCCGGGAGCGGCGTACTTGCGATGTAACACTCCACCCTCCCCCGATCTCCCTGGACAGCGTACTGTACTGTGTCGCTCGAGATTATGGGCGGTCCTTGTTGGGGGAGAAACAAATGGGGTTAGTCGGGAAGAAAGGCGAGGGGATCGATTCTGACAAAAACGGCCAACGGTTTCTCACGCCGACCGCAAATCCTGTTTCTCTTCGCGCCAACCCCGTCGTCCGGCGGGTCAAGGGTCGGGTTTATAGCTCTTGAACTTCCCCAGCCCACCCACGCCCGTGCAGAACGGGCCCCCGCTCGGACGGTCATTGGGGCCCCCAGGACACTTTGGCGGCCAATATTGGGTTGGCCACGAGGACCTGGAGCCTCCGGATTCCCTCGCTCCTCTCCCGACCACGACCACGTCTGTGGCCAGACCGACCTCGCCCGCAAACTTGCGGTGGTTCTCTGGGTTCCCCTCTGGGATTGGAGGGGAGGGGGATCGGAGGGGAGGGGGGACCGGAGGGGAGGGGGACCGGAGGGCAGGGGGATCGGAGGGGAGGGGGATCGGAGGGGAGGGGGATCGGAGGGGAGGGGGATTGGATGGGAGGGGGATTGGATGGGAGGGGGATCGGAGGGGAGGGGGATCGGAGGGGAGGGGGATCGGAGGGGAGGGGGATCGGAGGGGAGGGCTGGACAATGATTGAACGATATTTGGGGACAGCCAATCCGAGCGTGTGCCTTGCTGGTGTGGGGATGAGACTCACCGTTGACTTTCAGCATGACCTCTCGCTCTCCGACTCCGATCCGCGGGACGATGGCTTTACAGATGTACTGACCTGCGTCAGCCTGTGTCACCGAGCTCAGGTAGAGGCGGTTACTGTTACTGAGCACCTGGGATAGCAAAGGGGAGACGTTTCAGTCAGGGGTGCATCGCCCAGGCAGCCACCCTCGAGAACCCTTCTCCCCTCCGCTCCCTCCTTCCCTCCCTCCCATCGCCCAGTCACCCACCCTCGAGAACCCCTCTCCTCCCCTCCACTCCCTCCTACCCTCCCTCCTATCGCCCAGACAGCCACCCTCGAGAACCCTTCTCCCCTCCGCTCCCTCCTTCCCTCTCTCCCATCGCCCAGTCACCCACACTCGAGAACACCGCACCTCTCCCTCCTTCCCTCCCTCTCTCCCATCGCCCAGACAGCCACCCTCGAGAACCCTTCTCCTCCCCTCCACTCCCTCCTTCCCTCCCTTCTATCACCCAGATAGCCACCCTCGAGATCCCTTCTCCTCCCCTCCACTCCCTCCTTCCCTCCCTCCCTCCCATCGCCCAGACAGCCACCCTCGAGAACCCTTCTCCTCCACTCCCTCCATCCCTCTCTCCCATCGCCCAGACACTCACCCTCGAGAACCCTTCTCCTCTCCTCCCCTCCGCTCCCTCCTTCCCTCCCTCCCATCGCCCAGACAACAACCATCGAAAAACCCCTCCCCTACCCTCTCTCCATTCCCTCATTCTCTCCCTCCCATAGCCCAGACACCCATCGACGTAAGAAAACTACTAGGCACTCGGTCTAAGCGTTAAACAAAGCTTTAATCAACTGTTTTACAACATGGAGGTCTAGTTGTGCCCTTCACTAGTTCCTGTTAAGAATGTCCTGAGCAAGCTGGGCCCGTGCCCGAGTATTTATACTCTCCCTGGACAGCGCCACCAGCAGGCCGCCCAGTATTATTTCATAATGACAAGATTCATGTCACCCATCATCGAGAAGGGCTCTCCTCTCCTCCCTGCTCCCTCCTTCCCTCCCTCCCATCGTCCAAACACGCATCATCGACAACCCCGCTCGCTCCTCTCCCTCATCTCTCCTCCCCTCGCTTCCTCCTTCACTCTCTCCCAACTATCCTCCAAACACTCATCATCGAGAACCCCGCTCCTCTCGCTCCACGACCCTCTCCTCACTCTCCTTTCCTCCCCTCTCCACTCCTCCCCTCTGAGAGACAGACAGACAGACGTACACACAGAGAGAGACAGGGAGAGAGAGAGAGAGACAGAGAGAGAGAGAGAGAGAGACAGAGAGAGACAGAGAGAGAGAGAGAGAGAGAGAGACAGAGGGAGAGAGACAGAGAGAGAGAGAGGGAGACAGAGAGAGAGAGAGGGAGACACAGAGAGAGAGAGACAGAGAGAGACAGGGGGAGAGAGAGAGAGAGAGACAGAGAGACAGACAGAGGGAGAGAGACAGAGACAGAGGGAGAGAGACAGAGAGAGAGAGAGGGAGACAGAGAGAGAGAGAGGGAGACAGAGAGAGAGAGGCAGAGAGAGACAGGGAGAGAGAGACAGGGAGAGAGAGACAGGGAGAGAGAGAGAGGGAGACAGAGAGAGAGACAGAGAGAGAGAGAGAGAGAGAGACACAGAGAGAGAGAGAGAGAGAGACACAGAGAGAGAGAGACAGAGAGAGACAGAGAGACAGAGAGACAGAGAGACAGAGAGAGAGAGAGAGAGAGACAGAGTCAGAACCCCTCGCCCTGGTCCTGTCTATTCCGGCCTCGCTCTAGACTGCTCTCTGGGGAACTGCATGATCTGATGGCGGCTCGGATGGAGGCGAGCTGCCACAGATTCCCGGTGTCATCGCCCGGGTATCCCCCTCGCACCCACCCACCGAGCCCCACCCACCCTCGTCGCAGCCTGGGCCTGTCCCCTACCATGTTCGACCCTTTGCGAGTCCAGGTGAGGGTCAGTGGAGGGTTCCCCACCCACACACAGTTCAGTGTCACACTGCCGCCGGTATTGGCCGTGGCCGTCTCCGGTTCCTCGACGATCCGCGGTCCGACTGCGGAGAGAGAGAGAGGGAGAGAGAGAGACATCAGGGTTACTGGGGGAGGCCATTCAGCCCTCGGGCCTGTTACACCGGAGCTCCTCCACTGGCTTCCGCTCCAGTGAAGCCTCGATTTTAAAATTCTCGTCCTTGTGTTCAAATCTCCCCATGGCCTCCTCGCCCCCTCCCTATCTCTGTAAACTCCCTCCAGCCCCTACACCCCTCCCTATCTCTGTAACCTCCTCCAGCCCCTACAACCCTCCCTATCTCTGTAACCTCCTCTAGCCCCTACACCCCTCCCTATCTCAGTAACCTCCTCCAGCCCCTACACCCCTCCCTATCTCAGTAACCTCCTCCAGCCCCTACACCCCTCCCTATCTCTGTAAACTCCACCAGCCCCACGCCCCTCCCTATCTCTGTAACCTCCTCCAGCCCCTACACCCCTCCCTATCTCAGTAACCTCCTCCAGCCCCTACACCCCTCCCTATCTCTGTAAACTCCACCAGCCCCACGCCCCTCCCTATCTCTGTAACCTCCTCCAGCCCTACACC
>NW_028226866.1:17500-23828 GCF_052327205.1 Somniosus microcephalus
GAGAGCGGGGCAGTTGAATTAGTTTGGGGATTGATACAAGGCTATGGGGAGAGAGCGGGGCAGTGGGATTAGTTTGGGATTGATACAGGGCTATGGGGAGAGAGCGGGGCAGTGGGATTAGTTTGGGGATTGATACAGGGCTATGGGGAGAGCGGGGCAGTGTGATTAGTTTGGGATTGATACAGGGCTATGGGGAGAGAGCGGGGCGGTAGGATTGTTTGTGATTGATACAGGGCTATGGGGAGAGAGCGGGGCATTTGAATTAGTTTGGGATTGATACAGAGCTATGGGGAGAGAGTGGATTAGTGGAATTAGTTTGGGTGGGAATGATACAGGGAGAGAATGGGGCAGTAGGATTAGTTTGGGATTGATACAGGCTATGGGGAGAGCGCAGGGTAATGGGACTATGGAATTGGAAGGGAGGGGATTGGAGGGGAGCGGAATTGGAGGGGGATTGGCGGGTAGGGGTGTTTGGAGGGGAGGGGGATTGGAGAGGAGGGAGATTGGAGGGGAGGGGGATTTAGGGAAGGAGATTGGAGGAGAGGGAAAATGACGGTTTGAATAAGAGCATAAGAATTATCAGCAGGAGATTTCTCTCTCCCTCCTTTCTTAAATAGCGGGGTTACATTTGCTACCTTCAATCCACGTTAAAACCGTTCCAGAATCTATGGAATTTTGGAAATGACAACCAATGCACCCAATATCTCTATAGCCACTTCTTTCAAAACCCGAGGATGTAGGCCATCAGGTCCAGGGGATTTATCGGCTTTCAGTCCCATTCATTTCTCCAGTACTATTTCTTTTACAAATGCTAATTTCTTTCAGTTCCTCATTCTCGCTAGACCATTGGTTCTCCACTATTTCCGGGAAGTTTTTTTACCTCTTCTTCCGTGAAGACAGACACAAAAGTATTTGCTTAATTTCTCTGCCATTTCCTTGTTCCCCATTATAATTGACATAGAACCATAGAAGATAGGAGCAGGAGTAGGCCATTCGGCCCCTCGAGCCTGCTCCGCCATTCAATGAGATCATGGCTGATCATCCAAATTCAGTACCCTGTCCCTGCCTTCTCCCCATATCCCTTGATCCCTTTAGCCTTAAGAAATATATCTAACTCCTTCTTGAATATATTTAATGAATTGGCCTCCACCGCCCTCTGTGGTAGAGAATTCCACAGGTTCACCACTCTCTGGGTGAAGAAATTCCTCCTCATCTCTGTCCTAAATGGCTTACCCCTTATCCTTAGACTGTGACCCCTGGTTCTGGACTCCACCGACCATCGGGAACATCCTTCCTGCATCTAGTCTGTCCAGTCCTGTCAGAATTTTTAAAGTTTCAATGAGATCCCCTCTCATTCTTCTAAACTCCAGTGAGTATAAGCCCAATCGACCCAATCTCTCCTCATACGTCATTCCTGCCATCCCAGGTATCAGTCTGGTGAATCTTCGCTGCACTCCCTCCATGGCAAGAACATCCTTCCTCAGGTAAGGCGACCAAAACTGCACACAATACTCAAGATGTGGTCTCACCAAGGCCCTGTACAACTGCAGCAAGACATCCTTGCTCCTGTACTCGAATCCTCTCGCTACGAAGGCCAACATACCATTTGCCTTCTTAACCGCCTGCTGCACCTGCATGCTTACCTTCAGCGACTGGTGCACAAGGACACCCAGGTCTCGTTGCACTTCCCCTTCGCCCAATCTATTGCCATTCAGATAATAACCTGCCTTCCTGTCTTTGACACCAAAGTGGATAACCTCGCATTTATCCACATTATACTGCATCTGCCATGCATCTGCCCAATCACCCAACCTGTCCAAATCATCCTGGAGTATCTCGGCATCCTCCTCACAGCACACACGCCCACCCAGCTTTGTGTCGTCATTGAGGGCTGGTCAATGGACCATGTTGGAAATGAGGGTCAGAGGGTCAGGGGTCATGCAGAAGGCAAAGATTGCTCACCTGTAGCCGTTGATGGCTGGGTTTGCGGAGGCTGTGCAGGTGAAGACAACTCGATCTCCCTCTCGAACCTTCTGTGGGTGGATGGACAACGTAACCATGGGCGGGTCTGAGGGGAGGAAGACGGAGAGGTGAGAGGGAGGGAGAGATACAGCGAGTGGGAGATTGAGACAGAGAGAGACAGAGAGAGAGAGAGAGAGAGACAAAGAGAGAGAGATACAGAGAGTGGGAGAGGGAGAGAGACAGAGACAGAGAGATACGGAGAGAGACAGAGAGAGAGAGAGAGAGAGAGAGAGAGAGACAGAGAGAGAGACAGAGAGAGACAGAGAGAGACAGAGAGAGACAAAGAGGGAGAGATACGGAGAGTGGGAGATTGAGACAGAGCGAGGCACAGAGAGACAGAGAGAGAGAGAGACAGAGAGAGAGAGATACAGAGAGTGGGAGAGGGAGAGAGACAGAGAGAGAGAGAGAGAGAGAGAGACAGAGAGAGAGAGAGAGACAGAGAGAGAGAGATACAGAGAGTGGGAGAGGGAGAGAGACAGAGAGAGAGAGAGACAGAGAGAGAGAGAGAGAGAGAGAGAGAGGCAATATGGTTCTCTGTAAACTTTCATGCCAATAAAGCATTTGAATTTGAATTTGAATTTGAATTTGAATTGAGACAGAGAGAGAGAGATACGGAGAGTGGGAGAGGGAGAGAGACAGAGAGAGACAGAGTGAAATGACTCAGAACAGAAGTGCCATTAAAGTGACCTACATTGGCTCGCGGTTAAGCAGCGCCTCGATTTCAAAATTATAATCCATGTTTTAAAATCCCTCCATGGCCTCGCCCCTCCCTGTCTCTGTAACCTCCTCCAGCCCCTACAACGCTCCCTATCTCTGTAACCTCCTCCAGCCCCTACAACCCTCGCTATCTCTGTAACCTCCTCCAGCCCCTCAACCCTCCCTATCTCTGTAACCTCCTCCAGCCCCTACAACCCTCCCTATCTCTGTAACCTCATCCAGCCCCTACACCCCTCCCTATCTCTGAAACCTCCTCCAGCCTCTACACCCTCCCTATCTCTGTAACCTCCTCCAGCCCCTACACCCCTCCCTATCTCTGTAACCTCCTCCAGCCCCTACACCCCTCCCTATTTCTGTAACCTCCTCCAGCCCCTACAACCCCTCCCTATCTCTGTAACCTCCTCCAGCCCAAACACCCCTCCCTATCTCTGTAACCTCCTCCAGTCCCTACAACCCTCCCTATCTCTGCAAGCTCATCCAGCCCCTACAACCCTCCCTATCTCTGTAACCTCATCCAGCCCCCTACAACCCCTCCCTATCTCTGTAAACTCCTCCAGCCCCTACACCCCTCCCTATCTCTGTAACCTCCTCCAGCCCCCCTACAACCCCTCCCTATCTCTGTAAACTCCTCCAGCCCTACGACCCTCCCTATCTCTGTAACCTCCTCCAGCCCCTACAACCCTCCCTATCTCTGTAACCTCCTCCAGCCCCTACACCCCTCCCTATCTCTGTAACCTCCTCCAGCCCCTACACCCCTCCCTATCTCTGTAACCTCCTCCAGCCCCTACACCACTCCCTATCTCTGTAACCTCCTCCAGCCCCTACAACCCCTCCCTATCTCTGTAACCTCCTCCAGCCCTACAACCCTCCCTATTTCTGTAACCTCCTCCAGCCCCTACAACCCCTCCCTATCTCTGTAACCTCCTCCAGCCCCTACACCCCTCCCTATTTCTGTAACCTCCTCCAGCCCCTACACCCCTCCCTATCTCTGTAACCTCCTCCAGCCCCTACAACCCTCCCTCTCTCTGTAACCTCCTCCAGCCCCTACAACCCTCCCTATTTCTGTAACCTCCTCCAGCCCCTACAACCCCTCCCTATCTCTGTAACCTCCTCCAGCCCCTACACCCCTCCCTATCTCTGTAACCTCATCCAGCCCCTACACCCCTCCCTATTTCTGTAACCTCCTCCAGCCCCTACACCCCTCCCTATCTCTGTAACCTCCTCCAGCCCCTACACCCTCCCTATCTCTGTAACCTCCTCCAGCCCCTACACCCCCTCCCTATCTCTGTAACCTCCTCCAGCCCCCTACACCCCTCCCTATCTCTGTAACCTCCTCCAGCCCCTACAACCCTCCCTATCTCTGTAACCTCCTCCAGCCCCTACAACCCTCCCTATCTCTGTAACCTCCTCCAGCCCCTACAACCCTCCCTATCTCTGTAACCTCATCCAGCCCCGACAACCCTCCCTATTTCTGTAACCTCCTCCAGTCCCTACACCCCTCCCTATTTCTGTAACCTCCTCCAGCCCCAACACCCCTCCCTATCTCTGTAACCTCATCCAGCCCCTACAACCCTCCCTATCTCTGTAACCTCCTCCAGCCCCTACACCCCTCCCTATCTCTGTAACCTCCTCCAGTCCCTACACCCCTCCCTATTTCTGTAACCTCCTCCAGCCCCAACACCCCTCCCTATCTCTGTAACCTCCTCCAGCCCCTACACCCCTCCCTATCTCTGTAACCTCCTCCAGCCCCTACAACCCTCCCTATCTCTGTAACCTCATCCAGCCCCTACAACCCTCCCTATTTCTGTAACCTCATCCAGCCCCTACACCCCTCCCTATCTCTGTAACCTTCTCCAGCCCCTACACCCCTCCCTATCTCTGTAACCTCCTCCAGCCCCAACACCCCTCCCTATCTCTGTAACCTCCTCCAGCCCCTACACCCCTCCCTATCTCTGTAACCTCCTCCAGCCCCTACAACCCTCCCTATCTCTGTAACCTCATCCAGCCCCTACACCCCTCCCTATCTCTGTAACCTCCTCCAGCCCCTACACCCCTCCCTATCTCTGTAACCTCCTCCAGCCCCTACAACCCTCTCTATCTCTGTAACCTCCTCCAGCCCCTACACCCCTCCCTATCTCTGTAACCTCCTCCAGCCCTACACCCCTCCCTATCTATGTAACCTCCTCCAGCCCTACACCCCTCCCTATCTGTGTAACTTCCTCCAGCCCCTACAACCCTCCCTATCTCTGTAACCACCTCCAGCCCCTACAACCCTCCCTATCTCTGTAACCTCCTCCAGCCCTACACCCCTCCCTATCTCTGTAACCTCCTCCAGCCCTACAACCCTCCCTATCTCTGTAACCTCCTCCAGCCCCTACAACCCTCCCTATCTCTCTAACCTCCTCCAGCCCCTACAACCCCTTCCTATCTCTGTAACCTCCTCCAGCCCCTACACCCCTCCCTATCTCTGAAACCTCCTCCAGCCCCTACACCCCTCCCTATCTCTGTAACCTCCTCCAGCCCCTACACCCCTCCCTATCTCTGTAACCCCCTCCAGCCCCTACAACCCTCCGAGATCTCTGCGCTCCTCCAATTCTGCCCTCTTGAGCATCCCCCCGATTTCCATCGCTCCACCATTGGCGGCCATGCCTTCAGCTGCCTGGGGCCCCGAGCTCTGGAATTCCCTCCCTAAACCTCTCCGCCTCTCTCTCCTCCTTTAAGACGCTCCTTAAAACCTCCCTCTTTGACCCAGCTTTTGGTCAGCTGTCCTAATATCTCCTGATGTGACTCGGTCTCAAATTCTGTTTCATAATCGCTCCTGTGAAGCACCCTGGGATGTTTTACTACATTAAAGGCACTATATAAATGCAGGTTGTTGTTTTTAAAGGGGAATCGTATAGAGGGTCGATTATTTGCTCTCTCCCCCCCCACACCCCTCACTCCCTCCCTCTCTGTTTGTCTCTCTTCTCTCTCTCTCTTCTCTCTCACTCTCTGTCTCTCTCTCTCCCTCTGTCCCCCCTCTCTCTTTCACTCTTTCTCTGTCTCCCTCTGTCTCTCTCTCCCTGTCTCTCTCTCCCTATCTCTCTCTCCCTCTGTCCTCCCTCTCTCTCTCTCACTCTCTGTCTCTCTCTCTCTCTCTGTCTCTCTCTCTGTCTCTCTCTCTCTCTCTCTGTCTCTCTCTCTCTCTCTCTCTCTCTCTCTCTCTCTCTCTCTCTCCCTCTCTCTCTCTCCCCTGTCTCTCTCTCCCTCTGTCCTCCCTCTCTCTCTCTCTCCCTGTCTCTCTCTCCCTGTCTCTCTCACTCTCTGTCTCTCTCTCTCTCTCTGTCTCTCTCCCTGTCTCCTCTCTCCCTGTCTCCTCTCTGCATGACAAGGTACATCTTATGTTGCCAAAGCATCGAAAAACATTCATGGTTGTACACAAAAATACAGATCTATCCATACAGTGTATAAACAGATATATCCCTGAGTGTATAAATATACATTCGTATAATTTGTATATACTCTTATCTTATATTTAGTGGTTGTCCCTCTGTTTATGGCAAGCTGTAACATAGTGTGCCGCTAAGGTTACACAATTTCTCTCTTCCCC
>NW_028226867.1:0-17500 GCF_052327205.1 Somniosus microcephalus
ATAACTTCAAGGCTCAAAGTTAACTGGATAAAACACTGCTTTTATTAGCAAAGAAAGATGCCTGTGTCTTCACCTAGCTTCACCTAGCATTCTGGTGTTCTGCTGCAAGACAAGCCTGGGCTTGTCTTAAGTAGGGCCAGGTATGGGCGGAGCCAACAAACCCAATGGGGAGAAAGGGGGCGGTGCACTATATACAATACAAGGTAAAACACAGGAGCGGGCAATACAAACACAGGAGCAGGCAATACAATATATGTCGCTAAATACAGAGTCTGATGAATGACATGTTTCATCACATTCACCCCTTCTACAGATTCTGTAGTAGCCGGGGTGTGATAGCCCTCTGTGACTGACGTAACGGTTGCGGTGCCGCGGGTGCCGGCTGGGTGTCCTGGGTGACCTCCTGTGTCTCTGCCGGAGGCGCCACCGGGGTTGTTGAAGGAGTAGGTGGTGGGGGTACCGTTGGCTGGTGTTCTTCCGGGGGTGATGAAAAACTAGTGGGTGGAGTGGGTGGGTAATAGTTGTTGTGGTTGTTGTCATTGTTGCTGTTGTTGTTGTAGTCGTTGTCGTTGTTGCTGCTGTTACCGGCTGGGGCGAGGTCTTTTATGGACACAGTGTCCTCCCGTCCGTCGGCGTGCCGGACATACGCATATTGTGGGTTGGCGTGGAGCAGTTGCACTGGCTCCACGAGAGGGTCCGTCTTGTGGCCCCTCACATGCTTCCGCAAAAGTGCCGGACCTGGGGTGGAGAGCCATGACGGTATGGATACGCCTGAGGTGGATTTCCGGGGAAGCACAAACATTAGCTCATGAGGCGTGGCGTTAGTGGCGGTACACAATAGTGACTGTATTGAGTGGAGCACATCTGGGAGGACTTCCTGCCAGCGGGAGATAGGGAGGCCCTTGGTCCTTAGAGTTAGGGTGACTGCCCACCATACTGTCCCGTTCTCTCGCTCCACCTGACTGTTACCCCGGGGATTGTAGCTGGTGGTACGGCTCGTGGCAATCCCCTTGGACAGCATGTACTGGCGTAGCTCTTCACTCATGAAGGACGCCCCCCTATCCGTGTGGATATAGCTTGGCATACCGAACAGGCAGAACAGGCTGTTGAGGCATTTAATGACCGTGGCGCTGGTCATGTCTGGGCAGGGGAAGGCGAATGGCAAACGAGAGTATTCGTCAACAATGTTCAGGAAGTAAACATTGCGGTCGACAGATGAGAGGGGGCCCTTGAAATCTAAGCTAAGCCGCTCAAAGGGCCGTGTAGCTTTGATTAGGTGGGCTCTATCAGGGCGGTAGAACCGAGGCTTGCACTCAGCGCAAGTGCGGCAGTTCCTGGCCAGAGACCGAACTTCCTCAATCGAGTAGGGTAAGTTGCGGGACTTTATGAAGTGGAACAGCCGTGTGACCCCTGGGTGGCAGAGGTCGTTGTGGAGGGTCTATAGCTGATCCCCGGTGGCGTTGGCACACATCCCTCATGAGAGGGCATCGGGGGATTCGTTAAGGGCCCCCGGCCGGTATATGATGTCGTACTCGAAGTTGGAGAGCTCGATCCGCCACCTAAGAATCTTATCATTTTTAATCTTCCCCCTCTGTTTATTATTGAACATAAATGCTACCGACCGCTGGTCGGTAAGTAGGGTGAAACGTTTGCCGGCTAGGTAGTGCCGCCAGTGGCGCACTGCCTCCACGATGGCTTGGGCCTCCTTTTCCACGGAGGAGTGTCTGATCTCGGGCCCCTGGAGGGTCCTCGAGAAGAAAGCTATGGGCCGCCCCGCCTGGTTGAGGGTGGCCGCCAAGGCAAAGTCAGACGCATCACTTTCCACTTGAAAGGGAGTGTTCTCGTCCACTGCCTGTAGCGTGGCCCGCTCAATATCCTGCTTAATGCTTTTGAAGGCAGCATGGGCCTCAGCAGAGAGCGGGAAAGAGGATGCTTTCAAGAGGGGGCGGGCTTTATCGGAGTAGTTAGGGACCCATTGGGCATAGTACGAGAATAACCCCAGGCACCTTTTCAGGGCTTTGGGAGTGTTGGGCAGGGGGAGCTCCCATAGGGGGCGCAATCGGTCGGGGTCTGGTCCGATTTCCCCATTCTCCACCACGCTGCCTAGTATGCAGAGGCGCGTGGTGTTGAAGATGCACTTGTCCTCGTTGTAAGTGAGGTTGAGTTTTTGTGTGGTTTTCAGAAACCTCGCGAGGTTTGAGTCGTGGTCCTGTTTGTCGTGGCCGCAGATGGTGACGTTGTCGAGGTAGGGGAAGGTTGCCTGCAAGTGGTGGTCATCGACCATGCAGTCCATCTCCCTCTGAAAGACCGAGACCCCATTCGTCACCCCAAAGGGGACTCTGAGGAACTGGTAGAGGTGTCCGTTTGCCTCGAAGGCGGTGTACGAACGGTCCTCTGGTCTGATAGGGAGCTGGTGGTACGCTGACTTGAGGTCGATAGTGGAGAACACCCGGTATTGGGCAATTTGGTTCACCATCTCAGATATGCGGGGTAACGGGTAGGCGTCTAGTTGGGTATAGATGTTGACTGTTTGACTAGTCAATCACCATCCGCTTCTTCTCGCTACCCCTCACCACCACCACTTGGGCGCGCCACGGGCTGTTGCTGCGTTGAATAATGCGCTCCCTCAGGAGCCTGTCTACCTCGGTCGCGATAAACCGCCTGTCCTCCCAGCTGTACCTCCTGCTTTTGGTCGCTATTGGCCGGCAGTTAGGGGTAAGGTTCGCGAATAGCGAAGGCGGCTTTACCTTCAGGGTAGCCAGACCGCACACTGTGAGGGGCGGCTGTGTCCCATCGAAATTGAGCGTGATGCTTTGGTGGTGGCACTGAAAATCCAGGCCCAAGATCACGCTCACACATAAATCCTTCATAATTAACAGTTTAAAATTATTATATACAGTGCCTTTAACGGACAATTGTACCGCACAGTAACCCGCAATAGTCGATATCTGGGTTTTGTCGGCCATAGAGATCGTGCCCTGAGTAGGGACTATAGTTAGAGAGAATCATTGTACCAGACCAGGGCGAATGAAGCTCTCCGTGCTCCCGCTGTCAATTAAAAATTTAACCTTGCACCCGTTTACCTCGATGTCCACCATCGATTTGGATAGTGGGTGCGGTCTGGACTGGTCCACTGTGATCGACACCACTGTAGGGCCCTGATCGGGACAAGATGGTGGGCCACACGAGGCCGGGTAAGATGGCGTCCACGATGTCTGCTCGCGAGATGGCGGACCCCACGAGGTCGGACAAGATGGCGTCCAAGATGGCCGCTCCCACGGCGCGCACACGGCGGTGGCGGGTTTGCCTGCGGGGTTCCCTCTGCACACCTTCCCAAAGTGCCCCTTCTTACCGCACTTACAGCAGGTGGTGCCTTTCGCCGGGCACAGGATCCTGGTGTGCTTCGGCTGCCCGCAGAAGTAGCATTTGGGGCCCCAATGCGTCGCGGCGGTCGTAGGGCTTCTGGGGGGAGAGCAGGGCCCCAACGGTGTTGGGCTACCGAGCGGGGAAGCAGAGGCGGCGTGGGCCGCGCGGCCTGAAGAGTAGGAGTCAGAGTTCTTCTGAGCCACATCCAGCGATCGCGCTGTGTCCACAGCCTGTGTCAGATCTAGGCCCCTTTTCTCTAGCAGTCTCTGCCGGATGTAATTAGAGCTAAGGCCTGCGATAAAGGCATCCCGAATAAGCTCGTCCGTGTATACCGTGGCTTTCACGTCTTTGCATTTGCAGTCTTTGCCAAGCACTTTTAGGGTGATGCGCCATCAATAACTCAAAAGACTGAGGTTAAGCGAGTAACAACCAGGCTTTTATTAACTAAAGAATGAAGGTCTAGTCTCGAGTGGTCGACCCGTCCAGAATACTAAGGGACTGGGAGGTAGTCACTTATATACCTGGAATAGTGGGAGGAGTCAGCCGAGCCATGTCCAGTCCTGTACCTAGTGGAATACACATACACATACAGACAGGTATAACAGTGGTTTACCACATTCGCCCCTTGTTTAAAAATGAGTCCGGCGGGGTGAAGTGCATTTAAAAGTTTGTGTATTGGAGTCTCTCCGGAGGTCTTGTCTGCTGCTGTGATCGACGTGGCAACGGCAGGGGTGGTGGAGCTTCCGGCGTCGCGTCCCGTGTAGGCTGGGGCACTGGAGTGTAGTCCTCGTGGGTGACGGTCCAAGGCGAGCCGGCTGCTGGGGTTGGATATCGGGTCGTGGGGGGGGTGGTAATGGGTAGTGGGTTACAGCGGTCCCCGAGGGTGTCGTGTGGGGGGGGGTGGTAATGGGTAGTGGGTTACAGCGGTCCCCGAGGGTGCGAGGTCTCGTATGGAGACTGTGTCCTCCCGCCCGTCCGGGTACGCAATGTAAGCGTACTGGGGGTTGGCGTGGAGGAGGTCGACCCTCTCGACCAGGGGGTCCATTTTATTGGTCCTCACGTGTCTTCTCAGTAGTACCGGCCCTGGGGACGTCAGCCATGGTGGTAACGCTGCCCCCGATGTGGACTTCCTTGGGAAGACAAACATTTTCTCGTGAGGGGTGGCATTGGTGGCAGTGCAGAGCAGTGACCGAATCGAGTGGAGCGCATCGGGGAGCACCTCCTGCCAGCGGGAGGTCGGAAGGCCCCTAGACTTTAAGGCTAGTAGGGCGGCCTTCCAAACTGTTGCATTCTCTCTTTCCACCTGTCCGTTCCCCCGGGGGTTGTAACTGGTGGTCCTGCTTGTGGCTATACCCCTAGCGAGCAGGTACTGGCGGAGTTCGTCGCTCATAAACGATGAGCCCCGGTCGCTATGGATATAGCTGGGGAAACCGAACAGGGTGAAGAGGCTGTTCAGACATTTAATGACCGTGGCACTGGTCATGTCCGGGCAGGGGATAGCGAACGGGAAACGGGAGTACTCGTCAATGATGTTGAGGAAGTACACATTGCGGTCGGAGGAGGGGAGAGGCCCTTTAAAATCGACGCTCAGGCGTTCGAAAGGGCGAGTGGCTTTTATCAGGTGGGCTCTGTCTGGTCTATAAAAGTGCGGTTTGCACTCAGCGCAGACTTGGCAGTTCTTGGTCATGGTCCTGACCTCCTCAATGGAGTAAGGCAGGTTGCGGGCCTTGATGAAGTGGAAGAACCTGGTGACCCCCGGGTGGCAGAGGTCATTGTGGAGGGCCCTCAGCCTATCGATCTGCGCGCTGGTGCAGGTGCCACGCGATAGGGCATCTGGGGGTTCATTGAGCTTCCCAGGCCGGTACAAGATCTCGTAATTGTAGGTGGAAAGTTCGATTCTCCACCTCAAGATCTTGTCATTTTTGATTTTGCCCCTCTGCTTGTTGTTGAACATAAAAGCAACTGAACGCTGGTCAGTGAGCAGGGTAAATCGTTTTCCGGCCAGGTAGTGCCTCCAATGACGCACAGTCTCCACAATAGCCTGGGCCTCCTTCTGGACTGCAGAGTGTCTGGTCTCCGGGCCCTGGAGGGTTTGTGAGAAGAATGCCACAGGTCTCCCTGCCTAATTAAGGGTGGCGGCCAGAGCGAAGTCGGACGCATCGCTTTCCACCTGGAAGGGGATGGATTCGTCCACTGCGTGCATGGTGGCTTTGGCAATGTCCTCCTTGATACGGTGGAAGGCCGAGCGGGCCTCTGCCATTGGGGGAAAAGAGGTGGATTTGATCAGCGGACGGGCTTTGTCTGCATAGTAGGGGACCCACTGGGCGTAGTAGGAAAAAACCCTAGGCACCTCTTCAGAGCTTTTAGGCAGTGGGGCAGTGGGAGTTCCATAAGGGGACGCATCCGGTCCGGGTCGGGACCGATGACCCCGTGTTCCACGACACAGCCAAGGATGGCGAGGTGGTCTGTGCGGAATATGCACTTCTCCTTGTTATATGTCAGGTTCAGGAGTTGGGCGGTGCGGAGGAATTTCTCGAGGTTTGCGTCATGGTCCTGCAAGTCATGGCTGCAGATGGTCACATTGTCGAGGTAAGGGAAAGTGGCCGGCAGTGCGTTTTCACAGAATCACAGAATCACAGAAACCCCACAGTGCAGATAGAGGCCATTTCGGCCCATCGAGCCTGCACCGACACATATCCCACCCAATCCCCGTAACCTCTACACCAACACATATCCCACCCTATCCCTGTAACCCCACGTATTTAATCCCCCGAACACAAAGGGTCAATTTATCATAGCCAATCAACCTAACCCGCACATCTTTGGACTGTTTTGATCGACCATCCGGTCCATCTCCCTTTGGAAGACGGAGACCCCGTTGGTAACGCCAAAGGGAACCGTAAGGAAGTGATAGAGGCGGCCGTTTGCCTCAAAAGCAGTATACTGGTGGTCTTCGGGGCGGATGGGGAGCTGGTGGTACGCTGATTTCAGGTCAATGGTCGAAAAGACGCGGTACTGCGCGATCTGGTTGACCATGTCAGCTATGCGGGGGAGTGGGTAGGCGTCCAGCAGGGTGTAGCGGTTTATTGTTTGGCTGTAGTCGATGACCAGGCGTTGTTTCTCGCCGGTCTTAACGACCACAACCTGGGCTCGCCAGGGGCTGGAGCTGCCCTCAATAATCCCCTCCTTCAGGAGCCGCTCCACTTCGGTTTTGATGAAAACCCTGTCCCCAGCACTGTATCGCCTGCTCTTTGTGGCGATGGGCTTACAGTCGGGGGTGAGGTTAGCAAACAGTGGGGGGGGTGGGACTCTGAGTGTGGAGAGGTTGCATCTGGTGCGCGGCGGGAAATTTGGAGGCTGCTGGCTGCGGACTGTGAGTGGGGGGAGGGGGCCACCGTACGCCATCGTAACGCTTTTGAGGTGGCACTGGAAATCCAACCCCAGTAGAACGGCAGAGCAAAGTTGGGGCAGGACCAGGGCCTAGAAATTCAGTTGCGTTCGCCAGCCGTTAGCTCCATAAGAGGAGTAGATTTCGAGCGCTAGGCACTTAGCGCCCGGGCGCAGGCCGATCTGCGCCTACGTCCAACTTCAGTTGACATTTAGCGCCGGCGCAAAGTGTTTGCGCCCGCTCAGCTGCGCGCGCAGCTTATGACGTCATTTCGTCGTGCAACGCTGTTTGTGCACCCCAAACCGGAACTTCAGTGGCGCCCGCCCAATGTGGGCGTGGCGCTGTTAAGAACTGTGAAGTGGAACGCAGCAGAGGCCCTGCGGGCCTCGGGGAGAGCTAATTAAAGGGCACTCAGACTGGACTATAAAGGCCAGCCATTTTGCTGCAATGACTTTAGTGCTTTGGATTTCTGGACAGAGACCAAGGAACAGACCTTACTGATTTGGGGCAACATAGGAGAGGTATTTTTGGCTTCTGGCCAGAGCTTGGAAATTTGACTCATTGTGATTTCACTGTTTGCAAGTATATTATGGGGGCTGCATGGGGTTCCAACCCTCAGTTCCAGCATTATGTGCGAAGGGCTCGCAGACGCTGTGTGAGAGGGGCAGCCATGCCTAGACGCAGCGGGGCCATCAGGCGTCGGCAACGTAGGCCTTACCCACTCAGGGAATACCGAATATCTCACCATGACTGCCGCGCATTGTGTGAAGAGGCTGCGCTTCAGAAGGGAGGTGGTTGCAGAGATCTGCCAGCTGCTTCACAGAGATCTGCGTCCACAGCTGATGTGCAGGACGTCTCTGTCGGTGGAAGTGAAGGTCACGGTGGCTCTGAACTTTTATGCAAGCGGCTCCTTCCAAGCCGCTGCTGGGGACATAGCGAACATCTCCCAGTTCGCCGTGCATCGCTGCATCCGGCAGGTCACCGATGCCCTTTTCGCAAGGAGACACCAATTCATCTCCTTCCCCATGACCCTAGAGAGGCAGGAGCAGCGTGCAGTCGGATTTGCCAGGATCGCCGACTTCCCCATGGTACAGGGCGCCATTGACTGCACGCATGTGGCTATGCGGGCACCTATCGACAATGCCGAGGATTACCGCAACCGGAAGGGCTACCATTCCCTCAATGTACAGCTGGTGTGTGACCACAGGCAGCGCATCCTAGCTGTCAATGCCCGCTTTCCAGGAAGCAGCCACGATGCATTTATCCTGCGCCAGACTACTGTGGCTGACATGTTCCAGGCACAGCCTCCCCCAAGGGGATGGCTTATCGGGGACAAGGGCTACCCTTTGTGTACATGGCTCATGACCCCGCTCCGCGCGCCCAGGACCCCTGCTGAGGAGGCATACAACGAAAGCCATCAAGCCACAAGGAACATCATAGAGCAAACGATTGGCGTCCTGAAGCAACGGTTCCGCTGCCTGGATCGTTCCGGCGGATCTCTACAGTATTCGCCGGATAGAGTCTCCCAGTTCGTCGTCGTTCGCTGCATGCTGCACAACCTGGCTATCCACAGGACTCAGGCACTGCCACCTCACGTTGGACCACCACCTCAGGAGGACGAGCAGGAGGACCATGAGGAGGAGGAGGAGGAGGAGGAGGAGGAGTACCAGCCCAGGAGGGAGCCACAAGGTCCAAGGGCCGTCCGCCGGCGGCTTATTGAACGACACTTCTAGGCCCCCTCTCAGGGAATGGCTTGTGGCAATGAACGCACCTGAATGCAGCCGCTCCGCAAGCCCTCAGCCGGTTAACGCAACAACCACTTGAAACATGACACATGGACAAGCTGAATAAATAAAAAGCTTTATTTAACAAACTCAGGGCCCTTCCCACATGAAACACAAAAACAGACAACACCCCCAAAAAACAGTCAAAAACATATCTCACTCCCACAACCTGGGGAGGAATAACAAAACTTGTCCATCCAATTGGCCTTCATCCTCGGCCTTACCAAGACAAACCCCCCCATACAGAACACAAACACCCCCATCTAAAAAAACATTTGCCATCATCTTCGGCCTTACCAAAATAACCCCCCCCCATACAGAACACAAACACCCCCATCTAGAAAAACATTTGGCAACACACTCTACTTGGTGTGCCGAGAGGGCGAGTCCTTGTGCAGGCTTCTCCGGCCCCTGCCCGACCTGCTGCTCCACCTCAACCTGGGCCCTGTGGGTGTTGCAAGGCTGGGGGAAGGCTCCTGAGGGGCACAAAGCGTGACGGCCGATGCCCTTGGGGGTCGGCCTAGATGAGGTCCGGCCCTGGAGGGGCCGGCTGCTGACTGCTGCAGCTGTGGCTGGGCAGCATCAGTCTCTCCAGCAGCTCGTCGCAGCTTTGCTGGGGGAGTGGCAGTGGCGGCTGCAGCAATGGGGGCAAGTTGGCTGATGCCAGGCGCTCGCTGGTCGCCAGAGACACTGGCACGCGGCCGGGCTGGCACTGCAGCAAGCGCAGCAATCTGGTGAAGGACAGACCGCTGTGCTGCAGCAGCGCGGCGGGTGCCCTGGCGATGCGTCCGTGACACAGCGAGTGTGGCAGAAGTGAGTGCCCGTACTGCCCTGGTCTGTACCCACATCAGACCAGCCAGTGTCTGCACGGCACCACTCATGAACTCTCGACTCGCGTCCTGTGCTGCCGCGAGTTGTTCGACACCCCTGGCCTGTGAGTCCCCGAAATCGGCCACACTATGAGCCAGGGACTCAATGGCCTGAGGCAACTGTCCCACAACCCCCATGAACTCGGTGTGGCGCTGCTCCGAATCCGCGGACATTTGATCAAGGAGGCGCACCTCCTGGGCGAGGACCGTCTCCGGACTGGAGGCCGGACTCTCCCTCTGGGGAGAAGGCCGCCGAGCTGGCCGACCCTTCCCGCCACTGGGCCCAGCAACTGCCCTCCCCTGCAACACTTCCCCCCTCTGGGGAGAAGGCAGCCGTGCTGCCCGACCCTTCCCGCGTGGCTGCACGCCACTGGGCACAGGAGCTACACCCCCCTGCAACACTTCCCCCTGGCTCTCCTCCAGGCAAGACGTGTCCCCTCCATTGCCATCCCCTGGCGCGGATGAGGGTTCCCCCGATGTGCCGCCTTCCTCTTGGTCCTCGTCGTCCTCCTCTTCCGAGGGACTGACACTCGCGGCTTCAGGGACCTCCTCCTCACCAGCTGAAAGCAGGAAGGCGCAAGAGTAGCTTTAGAGTGAGGACAGGGCGTCAGCGAGGGAGGCATGAGTGGTGGCATTATGCGCATTGGTGGGACAGTGGCAAAGGATGTAGATCTGAAGCGCAAGGGGAACGAGAGAGGTCCAAACGGTCATGTCCTTACCATTGGGGCCCAGCACAGGGTCGGCACCTCCAATAGCAATGGGGCCAATCACCCGGGCACGCATGAGTCGAGCCACGCGCTCCTCCAGGCCACTGAGCTCCTGGAACTGGACACGGCCTCCCCCGGTGACAGTCCGGCTCTTCAGATTCTGCGCCAGCTTGGCCTGCAAGAGAAAGGACGGCCTCTAAGTACAGTGTGGTGCCCTGTTGTTGTGTGCACTGCCTCCCATGGTCGAATAGCTTGGCCAGTGTGTCAAGTGCAGAAAGTGCTACTGATGATCATGCCAGTGCCATAGCTGCTGGAGGAGGGCTGGCCATTAGGCCTTTGAGGTCCCTTTGCCCATAATGTGAGGTGCACATGCAAGGATGAGGAGGACACTGGAAAGGGTACTCACACTGACCAACCGAGTGAGGTCGTTGAACTTCTTTCGGCATTGGTCACCAGTCCTGGGGACATCGCTGTTGGCTGTGACCCTCTGGGCGATTTCCCTCCAGGCTCTCCTGTACAGCCTCTTGGGAGCCTTCTTGCCACTGTCCGGGCACAAGATATCTCTTCTCTTCTCCAAACCCCTAAGCAGCACCCTCAAAGCATGCTCTGAGAAGCGCTGCGCTCGTTCACGGGCCTCCTGCATGGCTTCAGGCGCTATTTGGGTCCAGCAGCAGTGTTCAGGCCTAGCTGGAGGGCTGCAGTATCCAGGGCGTGGCAGCAGACCAAGTCGACCCTTCCCTTTTTAAGAGCTGGCCGGCGTCAGGGTGTCTGCTGTCAATCAAAACATGACCGCACCTGCGCTGCGCCCGGCCTCGGCGTTATCACTCTGCACCGCCGGCTTAGCGCCTAAAGATAGGGGTGCAACGCCAGTTTCAGCGCTCGCCCAAACTCCTTGGCCAAAGCTACTGAATATCGGCGAAGTGGCCTCCACTTTCCGGCGGGCGCTAACTTTAGCGCCCGCCTGAATTTACCGCCCCAAAAGTGGCTATACTGAATTTCTAGGCCCAGGAGTTTAAAATTATTGAACACAGTCCCGTCTACTACTGGTGTCACCACGCAGTAGCCGCCAATGTCCGCTGACTGGGACTCGGCGGCCATAGAAATCCGCTGGTGCGCAGGCAGGACTGGGAGAGAGCAACGCCGCACCGTGTCGGGGTGGATGAAGCTCTCTGTGCTCCCGGAGTCAAAAAGGCAGTTTATTGCATGGCCGTTTACCTTAACGTCCATTTTGGACCGAGCTAGTTGGTGCGGTCTCGTTTGGTCCAGCGTAACAGAGGCCAGTGTAGGGGTCGGTGTGTCGCTGCGGGTATCAGATGGAGGGGGTTGGCGGCCTGCTGCGTCCCGGTTGGTGTCCAAGATGGCGGCGTCCATGATTCCCATGTGGCTGGAGTCGTCCAAGATGGCTGCTGCTGCGGTGGTTCGCACATGGCTAGGGAGGCCCAAGATGGCGGCCCGCACGGCCCACACGCGGCGCTGTTGGGGGCCCAAGATGGCGGCTCGCACCACCCACACGCGGCGCTGCTGGCGTTCGGGGTGGCTTTGGCCTTGCAGACGCTAGCGTAGTGTCCCTTTTTCCCGCAGCCCGAGCAGGTCGCATTCTTCGCCGGGCAGCGCACTCTGGGGTGTTTGGCCTGGCCACAGAAGTAGCATTTCTGGCCTTGGGATACTGCTGTCTGGCTTTGGGACACTGTTGCGGTGGTTGGGCCATTGCTGGGCTGTGGCTGGGGTGGCACGGTGCTATGGGGCTGTCCTACCGTGTCCCAGGTTGTCGTTCCCCGCGGCGTCCACGGTGCAGAGGAGTAGGCATCCATGCCCCGGTAGGCTGCGTCCAGCGTTAGTGCGATTTCGGAGGCTTTGTCGAGGGTGAGGTCACTCTGCTCCAGCAGTCGCTGTTGGGTGTAGTTGGACCTGTGGCCCGCTACGAAGGCATCCCGGATCAGTTCCTCCGTGTACTTAGTGGACGTTACCGCCTTACACCCACAGGCCCGGCCAAGCACGGACAGTGCTTGGAGGTATTCCTCAGTCGATTCCCCAGGTTGTTGCTTGCGACTCCCCAGGAGGTGCCTGGTGTAAACTTCGTTCACAGGGCGCGTGTACTGGGTCTTGAGGAGCTGGAGGGCGGCTGTGTACGAGGTCGCGTCCCGGATGACTGAGTACACTCGGTGGTTCACCTTGGAGATCAGGACAGACAGTTTGTTCGCATCCGTTACGACCGCAGTGGAGGCAGTCAGGAATGCCTCGAAGCACATGAGCCAGTGAGCAAACTTGGTGGAAGCGTCCGCTTCCCGACTGTCCAGGTCCAGGCATGCTGGTGTGAGGATCTTCTCCATTATAAAAAATTTAGTTAATAAAATTGATGCGCCATCAATTACTCAAAAGACTGAGGTTAAGCGAGTAACAACCAGGCTTTTATTAACTAAAGAATGAAGGTCTAGTCTCGAGTGGTCGACCCGTCCAGAATACTAAGGGACTGGGAGGTAGTCACTTATATACCTGGAATAGTGGGAGGAGTCAGCCGAGGCATGTCCAGACCTGTACCTAGTGGAATACTCATACACATACAGACAGGTATAACAGTGGTTTACCACATAGGGTGACTAGAAAGTCCTCTAGCGACTCTCTGGGTCGCTGTGTGCAGGTAGCAAGCAGATGCCTGGCGTACACCTTGTTGGTAGGCCGCTGATATTGGGTCTTTAGAATGTTGCAGGCATCCAGGTAGGTGGCGGCGTCTTGGATGAGTGGAAAAACCCGGTGGCTTACCCGATTCTGCAGGATCCCGAGTTTCACATCTCCGGTGGCTTTAGAGGCTGTGACGGCTTCGGAGTTGGCCATAAAAAATTCCAAGCACTGGAACCAGTGTCCAAACCGGCCGATGCATCCGAAGCATGTGGGCCCAAATCCAAGCGTTCCGGTTTCAAAAGTTGATCCATCATTGAAAGTTTGCTAATAAAATTGATGCGCCTCAATAACTTCAAGGCTCAAAGTTAACTGGATAAAACAAGGCTTTTATTAGCAAAGAAAGATGCCTGTGTCTTCACCTAGCTTCACCTAGCATTCTGGTGTTCTGCTGCAAGACAAGCCTGGGCTTGTCTTAAGTAGGGCCAGGTATGGGCGGAGCCGACACACCCAATGGGGAGAAAGGGGGCGGTGCACAATATACAATACAAGGTAAAACACAGGAGCAGGCAATACAAACACAGGAGCAGGCAATACAATATATGTAGTTAAATACAGAGTCTGATGAATGACATATTTCATCACATTTTATAGCCGTGTTTAGTTTCTAAAAACGTTCAAAAAAACTGACTAAATAACCTCATTAGCCTCTCTTCCCCTCCAGTCACTCTCTCTTTTCCCCCCAGTCGCTCTCACTCTTCCCCCCCAGGTCGCTCTCTCTCTTCCCCCAGTCGCTTTCTCTTCCCCCCCAGTCGCTCTCTCTCTTCCCCCCCCAGTCGCTCTCTCTTCCCCCCAGTTGCTCTCTCTCTTCCTCCCCAGTCGCTCGCTCTCTTCCCCCAGTCGCTCTCTCTCTTCCCCCCCAGTCGCTCTCTCTCTTCCCCCCCAGTCGCTCTCTCTTCCCCCCAGTCGCTCTCTCTCTTCCCCCCCAGTCGCTCTCTCTCTTCCCCCCCAGTCGCTCTCTCTCTTCCCCCCAGTCCGCTCTCTCCCTTCCCCCCCAGTCGCTCTCTCTCTTCCCCCCCAGTCGCTCTCTCTCTTCCCCCCAGTCGCTCTCTCTCTTCCCCCCAGTCGCTCTCTCTCTTCCCCCCCAGTCGCTCTCTCTCTTCCCCCCCAGTCGCTCACTCTCTTCCCCCCCAGTCGCTCTCTCTCTTCCCCCCGTCGCGCTCTCTCTTCCCCCCCAGTCGCTCTCTCTCTTCCCCCCCCAGTCACTCTCTCTCTTCCCCCCCAGTCGCTCTCTCTCTTCCCCCCAGTCGCTCTCTCTCTTCCCCCCCAGTCGCTCCCTCTCTTCCCCCCAGTCGGCCTCTCTCTTCCCCCCAGTCGCTCTCTCCCTTCCCCCCCAGTCGCTCTCTCTCTTCCCCCCGTCACTCTCCCTCTTCCCCCCCAGTCGCTCTCTCTCTTCCCCCCCAGTCGCTCTCTCTCTTCCCCCCCAGTCGCTCTCTCACTTCCCCCCCAGTTGCTCTCTCTCTTCCCCCCCAGTCGCTCTCTCTCTTCCCCCCCAGTCACTCTCTCTCTTCCCCCAGTCGCTTTCTCTCTCTCTTCCAACAACAACATGCCCTCGAAAAAGCCTCGGCACCGCCGGGCACTCCAGCTAGTCTATATATATAAAAGACCTTTCTGTCTGTCTGTCTGTCTGTCCGTTCTCTATATATTCGAAAGTTATAGAGCGTACCTACACGCGTCTTACATCAAAAGAAAGCTTACGATTACGGACCGGTCATAGGCATATTTACTTTTCGGTGAGACAAAAATTGTGCCGACGGTATCCAAAAAACGTTCAAAATTCCGCTCATTATCCGCTCATTAGCATTGAGTGACTATGATGTCGAAGAGCTGCTATGATGTCAGAGCAGTTTTTGTGCTGTCATAAAGAAATCAATGTTTTCACTGTGCCCAGCCTACTCAGCTGGGGTGACTCGGGCCGGGCCACGTCCTCTCTTCTCTATCTCTCCCCAGTCTCTCTCTCCCTTCCCTATCTCTCTCTCTCCCCCAGTCTCTCTCTCTCTCTCCCCGTCACTCTCCCCCAGTCTCTCTCTCTCTCCCCCCTCAGTCTCTCTCTCTCTCTCACTCTCTATCTCCCCATTCTCTCTCTCTCTCCCCAGTCTCTCTCCTCTCTCTCCCCCCAGTCTCTCTACTCTCTCTCTCTCTCCCCCAGTCGCTCTCTCTCTCCCCCCTCAGTCTCTCGCTCTCTATCTCCCCAGTCTCTCTCTCTCCCCCAGTCTCTCCCTCTCTCTCTCTCCCCGTCTCCCTCTCTCTCTCCCCCCTCAGTCGCTCTCTCTCTCCCCCTCAGTCTCTCTCTCTCTCTATCTATCTCCCCATTCTCTCTCTCTCCCCAGTCTCTCTCCTCTCTCTCCACCCAGTCTTTCTACTCTCTCTCTCCCCGTGTCTCTCTCCCCCAGTCTCTCTCTCTCCCCCTCAGTCGCTCTCTCTCTCCCCAGTCTCTCTCTCTCTCCCCCAGTCTCTCTCTCTCTCCCCCAGTCTCTCTCTCTCTCCCCCTCAGTCTCTCTCTCTCTCCCCAGTCTCTCTCTCTCTCTCTCTCCCCAGTCTCTCTCTCCCCAGTCTCTCTCCTCTCCTCTCTCTTCTCTCTCTCCCCCAGTCTCTCTACTCTCTCTCCCTCCCCTGTCTCTCTCTCCCTACCCCTCCCCTGTCTCTCTCTCTCTACCCCAATCTCTCTCTCTCCCCGTCAGTCGCTCTCTCTCTCCCCCCTCAGTCTCTCTCTCTATCTCCCCAGTCTCTCTCTCTCTCTCTATCTCCCCATCTCTCTCTCTTTCCCTCTCTCCCCCCAGTTTCTCTACTCTTTCTCTCTCCCCGTCTCTCTCTCTCTCCCCCCAGTCTCTCTCTCTCTCCTTCCCTCTCTGTCTCTGCCTGTCTCTCTCTCCTTCCCTCTCTCTCTCTCTCTCCTTCCCTCTCTCTCTGTCTCTCTCTCCTTCCCTCTCCAAATGGGGCAATACCGAATTTCTAGCCCTCTCCCTCTCTCTCTCCCCCCAATCTCTCTCTCTCTCCCCGTCTCTTTATCTCTCTCTCTGTCTCCCAGTCTCTCTCTCTCTGTCTCCCAGTCTCTCTATCTCTTCCCCCAGTCTCTCTTTCTCTCTCTCTCCCCCAGTTTCTCTCTCTCTCCCCGTCTCTCTCTCTTTCCCCCCTCAGTCTCTCTCTCTCCAATTCCAATTCCAATTAAAATGCTTTATTGGCATGAAAGTTTACAGAGAACCATATTGCCAAAGCTTACATAGCAAAAAGGTACAGTTTTCCAACATTCTGTAGGTGTCAATCGATTTGACATTTGTTGGGTACATACAATATTACTTTTAAACAATATTAATTTTAAACAGTCTTTGTACTTCATTTGGTACGTTCAATATTAATTTTAAACAGTCTTAATTTTAAACAGTCCTCAGGTTGTGACATGTTGTTACATATTTGGCCCCAAGGTATGGTCTGTCTCCTTCTCCTAGGACTAATCTCAATTTTGACAGATCATCCAATTCCTTGAAATCTGGGGTTGTTTGGCTTAGCTTGTTGAATAATATGTTTCTTGATGTGTTGAATTTTTCGCATTTTAGGAGGAAATGCATTTCTGTTTCAACCTCGCCAGCCAGACATTGATCGCATATTCTATTCTCTCTAGGCTGCCAGGATTTCTTGTATCTGCCTTTTTCAATTTCCAGTTGGTGGTCGCTTAGTCTGTACCTGGTGAGGGTCTGTCTCTGTTTTGTGTCTCTGATGGTCGTGAGGTAGTCTGCCAGTTTATATTCTCTTTTTAGGGCCCGGTAACATTCTAATCTGCTTTGGCTTTCGGTTATTTTGTTCCAATGTTCCAGGTAGGTTTCTTTGCATTTTTTAATGATTTGGTTCACTCGGATTGGTGTTTGGGCGGCTGTGTTGGTCTGGGGCTGGTCAGGGTTCGGCTGAGTACTTAGTTTCCGTAGCAGCTGACTCAGGGGACTCTTTTCTGGGTTTAGCTCTTGGGTCTGAAAGGCTTTGAAATGAAGGGTGTCTGGGGAGCTAGATTTGAGGTGATTTAGGAAGTTTAGTGCTCGTTTTTGGATGTTTATTATCAGTGGGTATCTGCCTAGTTCGGCTCTGCATGCATTTGTTGGCGTTTTCCTTTGGGTGCGAAGGATGCTTCGGCAGAATTCTGCATGTAGGGCTTCTATTGTATGTTTTTCCCATTTAGTGTAGCTTTGGTGATTTAGCGGGCCCCATACTTCACTACCGTACAGTGCAATGGGCAGGATTATGCTGTCAAATATTTTGAGCCAGATTTTGATTGGGATTTGGATGTTGTAGAATTTTCTTTTTATTGCATATAGGGCTCTTCGGGCTTTTTCTTTTAGTGCATTCACTGCTATGCTGAAGCTCCCTGATGCTGTAATAGTTAGACCAAGGTAGGTGTAGCTCATAGTGTGTCCTATAGTGGTATCACTGAGGGTAAACTGGTATTTGTTTTCCTGACATCTGGGCCTTTTTTGAAAAATCATGATGTTGGTTTTCTTTAGATTTACTGTTAGAGCCCAATTTTGGCAGTATTTGTCGAGTAGGTCTAGTTGTTGCTGTAATCCCTGTTCTGTGGGAGACAGCAGAACCAGGTCGTCCGCATAGAACAGGGATTTCACTTCTCCATCTAGGAGACGGAGACCTGGTGACTCGCTTTGCTCTCTCTCTCTCTCTCTATCTCCCAGTCTCTCTCTCTCCACAGTCCCCCAGTCTCTCCTCCTC
>NW_028226867.1:20000-23818 GCF_052327205.1 Somniosus microcephalus
CAGGCCCGCTGCAGGCAGGCCTGAAGCTCAAAAAATTTCTCTCTCTCTCTCTCTCTCTTCCCTCTCTCTCCCTCCTTCTCCTCTTCCCTCTCTCTCCTTCTCCTCTTCCCTCTCTCTCCTCTTCCCTCTCTCTCTCTACTTCCCCCTCTCAGGTTTGACGGTGTCGGGGCCGGAGCGGGCGGGCCGCCCGAAGTGAGCCGCTCGCTAACGGCTGCCAGCCCACGGGGTTTCCCTGCCTACTCCCTGCGGGCCGCCTCGCGCCGCTGGCACTGACCGCGCATGCGCCGCCCGCCCGCGAGAGCCCGCTCTGGCTTTTTTTTAAACAGCTGTCCCCGATCTCAATCGGCGTCAGCCACGAGGGTCAGGGTGCGCGCGCACCAGGAGCAGCTGAGACGCGGCCGTCTCTCTGTTCCGCGCTCGGCTCGGGTGGGGGGCGGGTCTCTCAGCCGCAATCGGCGATCTGGAGGGCGGGTCTCCGGAGAGCGGGAGGGCGGGGTTCCGGAGAGTGGGACGCCGCTGCTTGGGAGGGCGGGGGGCGGGGCTCGGGACATTGGGGGGGCGGGAGGCGGGACATCGGGAGATTGGGTGGGAGATCGGGGGGGCGGGACATCGGGAGATCGCGGGGCGGGACAACGGGAGATCGCGGGCCCGGACTACAGCTCGGGGGGGGCGGGGCTCAGGAGATGACCCTCAGTGGGGGTGGGGCTCCAGAGATCGGTGGGGCGGGTCTCCGGAGATCGGGGGGCGGAGCTCGGGAGGTCGGGGGGGTGCCGTGCTCCTGAGATGGGGGGGCGGGGCTCGGGATATGGGGGGCGGGGCTCGGGGACTCTCCCCCTTTCCTCCCTCCCCTCCCCCTTCCCTCCCGCCCCTCCTCCCTCCCCTCCCCCCCTCCCCTTCCCCCCTCCCCCCTCCCCTCACCCCCTGAAAAAATTTCTCCCTCTTCCCTCTCGCTCTCTCTCCCAGTCTCTCTCTCTCTCCCCCAGTCTCTCTCTCTCTCCCCCTCAGTCTCTCTCTCTCTCTCCACATTCTCTCTCTCTCTCTCTCTCCCCGTCTCTCTCCTCTCTCTCCCCCCAGTCTCTCTCTCTCTCTCTCTCTCCCGTCTCTCTCTCTCTCTCCCCCAGTCTCTCTCTCTCCCAGTCTCTCTCTCTCCCCCAGTCTCTCTCTCTCTCCCCCAGTCTCTCTCTCTCTCCCCTCAGCCTCTCTCTCTCTCTCTCCCCATTCTCTCTCTCTCTCTCTCCCCGTCTCTCTCCTCTCTCTCCCCCCAGTCTCTCTCTCTCTCTCCCGTCTCTCTCTCTCTCCCCCAGTCTCTCTCTCTCTCTCCCGTCTCTCTCTCTCTCCCCAGTCCCTCTCTCTCTCTCCCCCAGTCTCTCTCTCTCTCTCCCCCAGTCTCTCTCTCCCCCAGTCTCTCTCTCTCTATCCCCCAGTCTCTCTCTCTCTCCCCCAGTCTCTCTCTCTCTCTCCCAGTCTCTCTCTCTCTCTCCCAGTCTCTCTCTCTCTACCCCAGTCTCTCTCTCTCTCCCCCTCAGTCTCTCTCTCTCTATCTCCCCATTCTCTCTCTCTCTCTCTCTCTCCCCGTCTCTCTCTCTCCCCCTCAGTCGCACTCTCTCTCCCCCCAGTTTCTCTCTCTCTCTCCCAGTCTCTCTCTCTCCCCCCCAGTCTCTCTCTCTCCCCCAGTCTCTCTCTCTCCCCCCAGTCTCTCTCTCTCCCCCCCAGTCTCTCTCTCTCCCCCCCAGTCTCTCTCTCTCCCCCCAGTCTCTCTCTCTCCCCCAGTCTCTCTCTCACCCCCGAGTCTCTCTCTCTCCCCCCAGTCTCTCTCTCCCCCCCATCTCTCTCTCCCCCAGTCTCTCTCTCCCCCCAGTCTCTCTCTCTCCCCCCAGTCTCTCTCTCTCTCCTCCAGTCTCTCTCTCCCCAGTCTCTCTCTCCCCCAGTCTCTCTCTCTCTCCCCTCCAGTCTTTCTCTCCCCAGTCTCTCTCTCCCCCCAGTCTCTCTCTCTCCCCCCCAGTCTCTCTCTCTCCCCCCAGTCTCTCTCTCTCCCCCGAGTCTCTCTCTCTACCCCCAGTCTCTCTCTCTCCCCCCCAGTCTCTCTCTCTCCCCCCCAGTCTCTCTCTCTCCCCCCAGTCTCCCTCTCCCCTAGTCTCTCTCTCTCCCCCCAGTCTCTCTCTCTCCCCCAGTCTCTCTCTCTCCCCCCAGTCTCTCTCTCTCTCCTCCAGTCTCTCTCTCCCCAGTCTCTCTCTCCCCCCTGCCTCTCTCTCCCCCCAGTCTCTCTCTCTCCCCCCAGTCTCTCTCTCTCTGCTCCAGTCTCTCTCTCCCCAGTCTCTCTCTCCCCCCAGTCTCTCTCTCTCTCCCCTCCAGTCTTTCTCTCCCCCAGTCTCTCTCTCTTTCCCCAACTCTCTCCCTCTCCCCCCCAGTCTCTCTCTCTCTCTCTCCCCCACTCTCTCCCCCACTCTCTCCCTCTCCCTCCACTCTCTTCCTCTCCCCCCAAATCTCTCTCTCTCCCCATCTCTCTCTCTCTCCCCTCAGTCTCTCTCTCTCTCTCCCCCCCCACCCCCCGGTCTCTCTCTCTCCCCTCAGTCTCTCTCTCTCTCTCCCCCCAACCCTCCGGTCTCTCTCTCTCCCCCTGTCACTCTCTCGCTCTCTCTCTCTATCTCCCAGTCTCTCTCTCTCTCCCCAGTCTCTCTCTCCCTTCGCCCATCTCTCTCTCCCTCCCCCAGTCTCTCTCTCTCTCTCCCCGTCCCTCCCCCAGTCTCTCTCTCTCTCCCCCTCAGTCTCTCTCTCTCTCTCTCCCCATTCTCTCTCTCTCTTTCTCCAGTCTCTCTCCTCTCTCTCCCCCGTCTCTCTACTCTCTCTCTTTCTCTCCCCCATCTCTCTCTCTCTCCCCCAGTCTCCCTCTCTCCCCCTCAGTCGCTCTCTTTCTTCCCCCTCAGTCTCTCTCTCTCTATCTCCCCAGTCTCTCCCTCTCTCTCCACATCTCTCTCTCTCTCACCCCTCAGTCGCTCTCTCTCTCCCCCAGTCTCTCTCTCTCTATCTCCCCATTCTCTCTCTCTCTCCCCAGTCTCTCTCCTCTCTCTCCCCCCAGTCTCTCTCTCTCACACTCCCAATCTCTCTCTCTCACACTCCCAATCTCTCTCTCTCTCACACTCCCAATCTCTCTCTCTCACACTCCCAATCTCTCTCTCTGACAGTCCCAATCTCTCTCTCTCTCACACTCCCAATCCCTCTCTCTCTCACGCTTCCAATCTCTCTCTCTCTCACGCTCCCAATCTCTCCCTCTCTCACACTCCCAATCTCTCTCTCAAACTCCCAGTCTGTCTCTCTCACACACTCTCAGTCTCTCTCTCACACTCCCAATCTCTCTCTCTCTCACACTCCCAATCTCTCTCTCTCTCACACTCCCAATCTCTCTCTCTCTCACACTCCCAATCTCTCTCTCTCTCACACTCCCAATCGCTCTCTCTCTCTGACTCCCAATCTCTCTCTCTCTCTCACACTCCCAATCTCTCTCTCACACTCCCAATCTCTCTCTCTCTCTCACTCCCAATCTCTCTCTCTCTCACACTCCCAATCTCTCTCTCTCTCACACTCCCAATCTCTCTCTCTCTCACACTCCCAATCTCTCTCTCTCTCACACTCCCAATCTCTCTCTCTCACACTCCCAATCTCTACCTCTCTCTCTCTCACACTCCCAATCTCTCTCTCACACTCCCAATCTCTCTCTCTCTCACTCCCAGTCTCTCTCTCTCACCGTCCCAATCTCTCTCTCTCTCTCACTCAATTCAATTCAATTCAATTCAAATCGCTTTATTGGCATGATAAGGTAC
>NW_028226868.1:0-23736 GCF_052327205.1 Somniosus microcephalus
CTCTCCGGCCACTCTGCTCTCCCTCTCCAGCCCCTCTGCTCTCCCTCTCCAGCCCCTCTGCTCTCTCGCTCCGGCCCCTCTGCTCTCCGTCTCTGGCCCCTCTGCTCTCCCTCTCCAGCCCCTCTGCTCTCCCTCTCCGGCCCCTCTGCTCTCCCTCTCCGGCCTCTCTCTCCCTCTCCAGCCCCTCTGCTCTCCCTCTCCGGCCCCTCTGCTCTCCCTCTCCAGCCCCTCTCTCCCTCTCCGGCCCCTCTGCTCTCTATCTCCGGCCCCTCTGCTCTCCCTCTCCAGCCCCTCTGCTCTCCCTCTCCGGCCCCTCTGCTCTCCCTCTCCGGCCTCTCTCTCCCCTTCCAGCCCCTCTGCTCTCCCTCTCCGGCCCCTCTGCTCTCCCTCTCCAGCCCCTCTCTCCCTCTCCGGCCCCTCTGCTCTCTATCTCCGGCCCCTCTGCTCCCCCTCTCCAGCCCCTCTGCTCTCCCTCTCCAGCCCTTCTCTCCCTCTCCGGCCCCTCTCCTCTCCCTCTCCAGCCCCTCTGCTCTCTCTCTCTCCGGCCCGTCTCTCCCTCTCTGGCCCCTCTGCTCTCCCTCTCCGGCCCATCTGCTCTCCGTCTCCAGCCCCTCTGCTCTCCCTCTCCAGCCCCTCTGCTCTCCCTCTCCAGCCCCTCTGCTCTCTCTCTCCGGCCCCTCTGCTCTCCCTCTCCAGCCCCTCTGCTCTCTCTCTCCAGCCCTTCTGCTCACCCTCTCCAGCACCTCTGCTCTCCCTCTCCAGCCCCTCTGCTCTCTCTCTCCGGCCCCTCTGCTCTCCCTCTCCGGCCTCTCTGCTCACCCTCTCCAGCACCTCTGCTCTCCCTCTCCAGCCCCTCTGCTCTCTCTCTCCGGCCCCTCTGCTCTCCCTCTCCGGCCTCTCTGCTCTCTCTCTCCGGCACCTCTGCTCTCCCTCTCCAGCCCCTCTGCTCCCCCTCTCCTGCCCCTCTGCTCTCCCTCTCCGGCCCCTCTGCTCTCCCTCTCCAGCCCCTCTGCTCTCACTCTCCGGCCCCTCTGCTCTCCCTCTCCGGCCCCTCTGCTCTCTCCCTCCGGCCCCTCTGCGCTCCCTCTCTGGCCCCTCTGCTCTCCCTCTCCAGCCCCTCTGCTCTCCCTCTCCGGCCCCTCTGCTCTCCCTCTCCGACCTCTCTCTCCCTCTCCAGCCCCTCTGCTCTCCCACTCCGGCCCCCCTGCTCTCCCTCTCCAGCCCCTCTCTCCCTCTCCGGCCCTTCTGCACTCTATCTCCGGCCCCTCTGCTCCCCCTCTCCAGCCCCTCTGCTCTCCCTCTCCAGCCCCTCTCTCCCTCTCCGGCCCCTCTGCTCTCCCCCTCCAGCCCCTCTGCTCTCTCTCTCTGGCCCCTCTCTCCCTCTCCGGCCCCTCTGCTCTCCCTCTCCGGCCCATTTGCTCTACCTCTCCAGCCCCTCTGCTCTCCCTCTCCAGCCCCTCTGCTCTTCCTCTCCAGCCCCTCTGCTCTCTCTCTCCGGCCCCTCTGCTCTCCCTCTCCAGCCCCTCTGCTCTCTCTCTCCAGCCCATCTGCTCACCCTCTCCAGCACCTCTGCTCTCCCTCTCCAGCCCCTCTGCTCTCTCTCTCCGGCCCCTCTGCTCTCCCTCTCCGGCCCCTCTGCTCTCTCTCTCCGGCACCTCTGCTCTCTCTCTCCGGCCCCTCTGCTCTCCCTCTCCGGCCCCTCTGCTTTCCCTCTCCGGCCCCTCTGCTCTCCCTCTCCAGCCCCTCTGCTCTCCCTCTCCAGCCCCTCTGCTCTCTCTCTCCGGCCCCTCTGCTCTCCCTCTCTGGCCCCCCTTCTCTCTCTCTCCGGCCCCTCTGCGCTCCCTCTCCGGCCCCTCTGCTCTCCCTCTCCAGCCCCTATGCTCTCCCTCTCTGGCCCCTCTGCTCTCCCTCTCCAGCCTCTCTCTCCCTCTCCAGCCCCTCTGCTCTCCCTCTCCGGCCCCTCTGCTCTCCCTCTCCAGCCCCTCTGCTCTCCCTGTCCAGCCCCTCTGCTCTCCCTCTCCGGCCCCTCTGCTCTCCCTCTCCGGCCCCTCTGCTCTCTCTCTGCGGCCCCTCTGCTCTCTCTCTCCGGCCCCTCTGCTCTCTTTCTCCGGCGCCTCTGCTCTCCCTCTCTAGCCCCTCTGCTCCCCTCTCCAGACCCTCTGCTCTCCCTCTCCGGCCCCTCTGCTCTCCCTCTCCGGCCCCTCTGCTCTCCCTCTCAGGCACTCTGCTTTCCCGCTCCGGCCCCTCTGCTCTCCCTCTCCGGCCCCTCTGCTCTCCCTGTCCAGCCCCTCTGCTCTCCCTCTCCGGCCACTCTGCTCTCTCTCTCCGGCCCCTCTGCTCTCCCTCTCCGGCCCCTCTGCTCTCTCTCTCCGGCCCCTCTGCGCTCCCTCACTGGCCCCTCTGCTCTCCCTCTCCAGCCCCTCTGCTCTCCCTCTCCGGCCCCTCTGCTCTCCCTCTCCAGCCCCTCTCTCCCTCTCCGGCCCCTCTGCTCTCTATCTCCGGCCCCTCTGCTCCCCCTCTCCAGCCCCTCTGCTCTCCCTCTCCAGCCACTCTCTCCCTCTCCGGCCCCTCTGCTCTCCCCCTCCAGCCCCTCTGCTCTCTCTCTCCGGCCCCTCTCTCCCTCTCCGGCCCCTCTGCTCTCCCTCTCAGGCCCATCTGCTCTCCCTCTCCAGCCCCTCTGCTCTCCCTCTCCAGCCCCTCTGCTCTCCCTCTCCAGCCTCTCTGCTCTCTCTCTCCGGCCCCTCTGCTCTCCCTCTCCGGCCCCTCTGCTCTCTCTCTCCGGCACCTCTGCTCTCCCTCTCCAGCCCCTCTGCTCCCCTTCTCCGGCCCCTCTGCTCTCCCTCCCCGGCCCCTCTGCTCTCTCTCTCCGGTCCCTCTGCTCTCCCTCTCCGGCCGCTCTGCTCTCCCTCTCCGGCCCCTCTGCTCTCCCTCTCCAGACCCTCTGCTCTCCCTCTCCGGCCCCTCTGCTCTCCCTCTCCGGCCGCTCTGCTCTCTCTCTCCGGCCCCTCTGCTCTCCCTCTCCGTCCCCTCTGCTTTCCCTCTCCGGCCACTCTGCTCTCCCTCTCCAGCCCCTCTGCTCTCCCTCTCCAGCCCCTCTGCTCTCCCTCTCCGGCCCCCTCTGCTCTCCCTCTCCAGCCCCTCTGCTCTCTCGCTCCGGCCCCTCTGCTCTCCGTCTCTGGCCCCTCTGCTCTCCCTCTCCAGCCCCTCTGCTCTCCCTCTCCGGCCCCTCTGCTCTCCCTCTCCGGCCTCTCTCTCCCTCTCCAGCCCCTCTGCTCTCCCTCTCCGGCCCCTCTGCTCTCCCTCTCCAGCCCCTCTGCTCTCTCTCTCCAGCCCATCTGCTCACCCTCTCCAGCACCTCTGCTCTCCCTCTCCAGCCCCTCTGCTCTCTCTCTCCGGCCCCTCTGCTCTCCCTCTCCGGCCCCTCTGCTCTCTCTCTCCGGCACCTCTGCTCTCTCTCTCCGGCCCCTCTGCTCTCCCTCTCCGGCCCCTCTGCTTTCCCTCTCCGGCCCCTCTGCTCTCCCTCTCCAGCCCCTCTGCTCTCCCTCTCCAGCCCCTCTGCTCTCTCTCTCCGGCCCCTCTGCTCTCCCTCTCTGGCCCCCCTTCTCTCTCTCTCCGGCCCCTCTGCGCTCCCTCTCCGGCCCCTCTGCTCTCCCTCTCCAGCCCCTATGCTCTCCCTCTCTGGCCCCTCTGCTCTCCCTCTCCAGCCTCTCTCTCCCTCTCCAGCCCCTCTGCTCTCCCTCTCCGGCCCCTCTGCTCTCCCTCTCCAGCCCCTCTGCTCTCCCTGTCCAGCCCCTCTGCTCTCCCTCTCCGGCCCCTCTGCTCTCCCTCTCCGGCCCCTCTGCTCTCTCTCTGCGGCCCCTCTGCTCTCTCTCTCCGGCCCCTCTGCTCTCTTTCTCCGGCGCCTCTGCTCTCCCTCTCTAGCCCCTCTGCTCCCCTCTCCAGACCCTCTGCTCTCCCTCTCCGGCCCCTCTGCTCTCCCTCTCCGGCCCCTCTGCTCTCCCTCTCAGGCACTCTGCTTTCCCGCTCCGGCCCCTCTGCTCTCCCTCTCCGGCCCCTCTGCTCTCCCTGTCCAGCCCCTCTGCTCTCCCTCTCCGGCCACTCTGCTCTCTCTCTCCGGCCCCTCTGCTCTCCCTCTCCGGCCCCTCTGCTCTCTCTCTCCGGCCCCTCTGCGCTCCCTCACTGGCCCCTCTGCTCTCCCTCTCCAGCCCCTCTGCTCTCCCTCTCCGGCCCCTCTGCTCTCCCTCTCCAGCCCCTCTCTCCCTCTCCGGCCCCTCTGCTCTCTATCTCCGGCCCCTCTGCTCCCCCTCTCCAGCCCCTCTGCTCTCCCTCTCCAGCCACTCTCTCCCTCTCCGGCCCCTCTGCTCTCCCCCTCCAGCCCCTCTGCTCTCTCTCTCCGGCCCCTCTCTCCCTCTCCGGCCCCTCTGCTCTCCCTCTCAGGCCCATCTGCTCTCCCTCTCCAGCCCCTCTGCTCTCCCTCTCCAGCCCCTCTGCTCTCCCTCTCCAGCCTCTCTGCTCTCTCTCTCCGGCCCCTCTGCTCTCCCTCTCGGCCCCTCTGCTCTCTCTCTCCGGCACCTCTGCTCTCCCTCTCCAGCCCCTCTGCTCCCCTTCTCCGGCCCCTCTGCTCTCCCTCCCCGGCCCCTCTGCTCTCTCTCTCCGGTCCCTCTGCTCTCCCTCTCCGGCCGCTCTGCTCTCCCTCTCCGGCCCCTCTGCTCTCCCTCTCCAGACCCTCTGCTCTCCCTCTCCGGCCCCTCTGCTCTCCCTCTCCGGCCGCTCTGCTCTCTCTCTCCGGCCCCTCTGCTCTCCCTCTCCGTCCCCTCTGCTTTCCCTCTCCGGCCACTCTGCTCTCCCTCTCCAGCCCCTCTGCTCTCCCTCTCCAGCCCCTCTGCTCTCCCTCTCCGGCCCCTCTGCTCTCCCTCTCCAGCCCCTCTGCTCTCTCGCTCCGGCCCCTCTGCTCTCCGTCTCTGGCCCCTCTGCTCTCCCTCTCCAGCCCCTCTGCTCTCCCTCTCCGGCCCCTCTGCTCTCCCTCTCCGGCCTCTCTCTCCCTCTCCAGCCCCTCTGCTCTCCCTCTCCGGCCCCTCTGCTCTCCCTCTCCAGCCCCTCTCTCCCTCTCCGGCCCCTCTGCTCTCTATCTCCGGCCCCTCTGCTCTCCCTCTCCAGCCCCTCTGTTCACCCTCTCCAGCCCCTCTCTCCCGCTCCGGCCCTCTGCTCTCCCATTTCCGTCCCAACTGCTCTCCCTCTCCAGCCCCTCTTCTCTCGCTCTCCAGCCCCTCTGCTCTCACTCTCCAGCCCCTCTGCTCTCTCTCTCCGGCCCCTCTGCTCTCCCTCTCCAGCCCCTCTACTCTCACTCTCCAGCCCTTCTGCTCACCCTCTCCAGCACATCTGCTCTCCCTCTCCGGCCCCTCTGCTCTCCCTCTCCGGCCCCTCTGCTCTCCCTCTCCGGCCCCTCTGCTCTGCCTCTCCAGCCCCTCTGCTCTCCCTGTCCAGCCCCTCTGCTCTCCCTCTCCGGCCACTCTGCTCTCTCTCTCCGGCCCCTCTGCTCTCCCTCTCCGGCCCCTCTGCTCTCTCCCTCCGGCCCCTCTGCGCTCCCTCTCGGGCCCCTCTGCTCTCCCTCTCCAGCCCCTCTGCTCTCCCTCTCCGGCCCCTCTGCTCTCCCTCTCCGGCCTCTCTCTCCCTCTCCAGCCCCTCTGCTCTCCCACTCCGGCCCCCCTGCTCTCCCTCTCCAGCCCCTCTCTCCCTCTCCGGCCCTTCTGCTCTCTATCTCCGGCCCCTCTGCTCCCCCTCTCCAGCCCCTCTGCTCTCCCTCTCCAGCCCCTCTCGCCCTCTCCGGCCCCTCTGCTCTCCCCCTCCAGCCCCTCTGCTCTCTCTCTCTGGCCCCTCTCTCCCTCTCCGGCCCCTCTGCTCTCCCTCTCCGGACCATTTGCTCTCCCTCTCCAGCCCCTCTGCTCTCCCTCTCCAGCCCCTCTGCTCTTCCTCTCCAGCCCCTCTGCTCTCTCTCTCCGGCCCCTCTGCTCTCCCTCTCCAGCCCCTCTGCTCTCTCTCTCCAGCCCATCTGCTCACCCTCTCCAGCACCTCTGCTCTCCCTCTCCAGCCCCTCTGCTCTCTCTCTCCGGCCCCTCTGCTCTCCCTCTCCGGCTCCTCTGCTCTCTCTCTCCGGCACCTCTGCTCTCTCTCTCCGGCCCCTCTGCTCTCCCTCTCCGGCCCCTCTGCTTTCCCTCTCCGGCCCCTCTGCTCTCCCTCTCCAGCCCCTCTGCTCTCCCTCTCCAGCCCCTCTGCTCTCTCTCTCCGGCCCCTCTGCTCTCCCTCTCTGGCCCCTCTGCTCTCTCTCTCCGGCCCCTCTGCGCTCCCTCTCCGGCCCCTCTGCTCTCCCTCTCCAGCCCCTATGCTCTCCCTCTCTGGCCCCTCTGCTCTCCCTCTCCAGCCTCTCTCTCCCTCTCCAGCCCCTCTGCTCTCCCTCTCCGGCCCCTCTGCTCTCCCTCTCCAGCCCCTCTGCTCTCCCTCTCCAGCCCCTCTCTCCCTCTCCGGCCCCTCTGCTCTCCCTCTCCAACCCCTCTGCTCTCCCTCTCCGGCCCCTCTGCTCTCCCTCTCCTGCCCCTCTGCTCTCCCTCTCCAGCCCCTCTTCTCTCTCTCTCCGGCCCGTCTGCTCTCCCTCTCCAGCCCCTCTGCACTCCCTCTCCAGCCCCTCTGCTCTCCCTCTCCGGCCCCTCTGCTCTCCCTCTCCGGCCCCTCTGCTCTCCCTCTCCGGCCCCTCTGCTCTCCCTCTCCAGCCCCTCTGCTCTCCCTCTCCGGCCCCTCTGCTCTCCCTCTCCGGCCCCTCTGCGCTCCCTCTCTGGCCCCCCTGCTCTCCCTCTCCAGCCCCTCTGCTCTCCCACTCCGGCCCCCCTGCTCTCCCTCTCCAGCCCCTCTCTCCCTCTCCGGCCCTTCTGCACTCTATCTCCGGCCCCTCTGCTCCCCCTCTCCAGCCCCTCTGCTCTCCCTCTCCAGCCCCTCTCTTCCTCTCCGGCCCCTCTGCTCTCCCCCTCCAGCCCCTCTGCTCTCTCTCTCTGGCCCCTCTCTCCCTCTCCGGCCCCTCTGCTCTCCCTCTCCGGCCCATTTGCTCTACCTCTCCAGCCCCTCTGCTCTCCCTCTCCAGCCCCTCTGCTCTTCCTCTCCAGCCCCTCTGCTCTCTCTCTCCGGCCCCTCTGCTCTCCCTCTCCAGCCCCTCTGCTCTCTCTCTCCAGCCCATCTGCTCACCCTCTCCAGCACCTCTGCTCTCCCTCTCCAGCCCCTCTGCTCTCTCTCTCCGGCCCCTCTGCTCTCCCTCTCCGGCCCCTCTGCTCTCTCTCTCCGGCACCTCTGCTCTCTCTCTCCGGCCCCTCTGCTCTCCCTCTCCGGCCCCTCTGCTTTCCCTCTCCGGCCCCTCTGCTCTCCCTCTCCAGCCCCTCTGCTCTCCCTCTCCAGCCCCTCTGCTCTCTCTCTCCGGCCCCTCTGCTCTCCCTCTCTGGCCCCCCTTCTCTCTCTCTCCGGCCCCTCTGCGCTCCCTCTCCGGCCCCTCTGCTCTCCCTCTCCAGCCCCTATGCTCTCCCTCTCTGGCCCCTCTGCTCTCCCTCTCCAGCCTCTCTCTCCCTCTCCAGCCCCTCTGCTCTCCCTCTCCGGCCCCTCTGCTCTCCCTCTCCAGCCCCTCTGCTCTCCCTGTCCAGCCCCTCTGCTCTCCCTCTCCGGCCCCTCTGCTCTCCCTCTCCGGCCCCTCTACTCTCTCTCTCCGGCCCCTCTGCGCTCCCTCTCTGGCCCCTCTGCTCTCCCTCTCCAGCCCCTCTGCTCTCCCTCTCCGGCCCCTCTGAGCTCCCTCTCCGGCCTCTCTCTCCCTCTCCAGCCCCTCTGCTCTCCCTCTCCGGCCCCTCTGCTCTCCCTCTCCAGCCCCTCTCTCTCATTTCCGGCCCCTCTGCTCTCTATCTCCGGCCCCTCTGCTCTCCCTCTCCAGCCCCTCTGTTCTCCCTCTCCAGCCCCTCTCTCCCTCTCCAGCCCCTCTGCTCTCCCTCTCCAGCCCCTCTGCTCTCTCTCTCCAGCCCCTCTCTCCCTCTCCGGCCCATCTGCTCTCCCTCTCCGGCCCACCTGCTCGCCCTCTCCAGCCACTCTGCTCTCCCTCTCCAGCCCCTCTGCTCTCCCTCTCCAGCCCCTCTGCTCTCTCTCTCCGGCCCCTCTGCTCTCCCTCTCCAGCCCCTCTGCTCTCTTTCTCCAGCCCCTCTGCTCTCCCTCTCCAGCCCCTCTGCTCTCTCTCTGCGGCCCCTCTGCTCTCTCTCTCCGGCCCCTCTGCTCTCTTTCTCCGGCGCCTCTGCTCTCCCTCTCTAGCCCCTCTGCTCCCCTCTCCAGACCCTCTGCTCTCCCTCTCCGGCCCCTCTGCTCTCCCTCTCCGGCCCCTCTGCTCTCCCTCTCAGGCACTCTGCTTTCCCTCTCCGGCCCCTCTGCTCTCCCTCTCCGGCCCCTCTGCTCTCCCTGTCCAGCCCTCTGCTCTCCCTCTCCGGCCACTCTGCTCTCTCTCTCCGGCCCCTCTGCTCTCCCTCTCCGGCCCCTCTGCTCTCTCTCTCCGGCCCCTCTGCGCTCCCTCACTGGCCCCTCTGCTCTCCCTCTCCAGCCCCTCTGCTCTCCCTCTCCGGCCCCTCTGCTCTCCCTCTCCAGCCCCTCTCTCCCTCTCCGGCCCCTCTGCTCTCTATCTCCGGCCCCTCTGCTCCCCCTCTCCAGCCCCTCTGCTCTCCCTCTCCAGCCACTCTCTCCCTCTCCGGCCCCTCTGCTCTCCCCCTCCAGCCCCTCTGCTCTCTCTCTCCGGCCCCTCTCTCCCTCTCCGGCCCCTCTGCTCTCCCTCTCAGGCCCATCTGCTCTCCCTCTCCAGCCCCTCTGCTCTCCCTCTCCAGCCCCTCTGCTCTCCCTCTCCAGCCTCTCTGCTCTCTCTCTCCGGCCCCTCTGCTCTCCCTCTCCGGCCCCTCTGCTCTCTCTCTCCGGCACCTCTGCTCTCCCTCTCCAGCCCCTCTGCTCCCCTTCTCCGGCCCCTCTGCTCTCCCTCCCCGGCCCCTCTGCTCTCTCTCTCCGGTCCCTCTGCTCTCCCTCTCCGGCCGCTCTGCTCTCCCTCTCCGGCCCCTCTGCTCTCCCTCTCCAGACCCTCTGCTCTCCCTCTCCGGCCCCTCTGCTCTCCCTCTCCGGCCGCTCTGCTCTCTCTCTCCGGCCCCTCTGCTCTCCCTCTCCGTCCCCTCTGCTTTCCCTCTCCGGCCACTCTGCTCTCCCTCTCCAGCCCCTCTGCTCTCCCTCTCCAGCCCCTCTGCTCTCTCGCTCCGGCCCCTCTGCTCTCCGTCTCTGGCCCCTCTGCTCTCCCTCTCCAGCCCCTCTGCTCTCCCTCTCCGGCCCCTCTGCTCTCCCTCTCCGGCCTCTCTCTCCCTCTCCAGCCCCTCTGCTCTCCCTCTCCGGCCCCTCTGCTCTCCCTCTCCAGCCCCTCTCTCCCTCTCCGGCCCCTCTGCTCTCTATCTCCGGCCCCTCTGCTCTCCCTCTCCAGCCCCTCTGTTCTCCCTCTCCAGCCCCTCTCTCCCGCTCCGGCCCTCTGCTCTCCCATTTCCGTCCCAACTGCTCTCCCTCTCCAGCCCCTCTTCTCTCCCTCTCCAGCCCCTCTGCTCTCACTCTCCAGCCCCTCTGCTCTCTCTCTCCGGCCCCTCTGCTCTCCCTCTCCAGCCCCTCTGCTCTCACTCTCCAGCCCTTCTGCTCACCCTCTCCAGCACATCTGCTCTCCCTCTCCAGCCCCTCTGCTCTCCCTCTCCGGCCCCTCTGCTCTCCCTCTCCGGCCCCTCTGCTCTCCCTCTCCGGCCCCTCTGCTCTGCCTCTCCAGCCCCTCTGCTCTCCCTGTCCAGCCCCTCTGCTCTCCCTCTCCGGCCTCTCTGCTCTCTCTCTCCGGCCCCTCTGCTCTCCCTCTCCGGCCCCTCTGCTCTCTCCCTCCGGCCCCTCTGCGCTCCCTCTCTGGCCCCTCTGCTCTCCCTCTCCAGCCCCTCTGCTCTCCCTCTCCGGCCCCTCTGCTCTCCCTCTCCGGCCTCTCTCCCCCTCTCCAGCCCCTCTGCTCTCCCACTCCGGCCCCCCTGCTCTCCCTCTCCAGCCCCTCTCTCCCTCTCCGGCCCTTCTGCTCTCTATCTCCGGCCCCTCTGCTCCCCCTCTCCAGCCCCTCTGCTCTCCCTCTCCAGCCCCTCTCTCCCTCTCCGGCCCCTCTGCTCTCCCCCTCCAGCCCCTCTGCTCTCTCTCTCTGGCCCCTCTCTCCCTCTCCGGCCCCTCTGCTCTCCCTCTCCGGCCCATTTGCTCTCCCTCTCCAGCCCCTCTGCTCTCCCTCTCCAGCCCCTCTGCTCTTCCTCTCCAGCCCCTCTGCTCTTTCTCTCCGGCCCCTCTGCTCTCTCTCTCCGGCCCCTCTGCTCACCCTCTCCAGCACCTCTGCTCTCCCTCTCCAGCCCCTCTGCTCTCTCTCTCCGGCCCCTCTGCTCTCCCTCTCCAGCCCATCTGCTCACCCTCTCCAGCACCTCTGCTCTCCCTCTCCAGCCCCTCTGCTCTCTCTCTCCGGCCCCTCTGCTCTCCCTCTCCGGCTCCTCTGCTCTCTCTCTCCGGCACCTCTGCTCTCTCTCTCCGGCCCCTCTGCTCTCCCTCTCCGGCCCCTCTGCTTTCCCTCTCCGGCCCCTCTGCTCTCCCTCTCCAGCCCCTCTGCTCTCCCTCTCCAGCCCCTCTGCTCTCTCTCTCCGGCCCCTCTGCTCTCCCTCTCTGGTCCCTCTGCTCTCTCTCTCCGGCCCCTCTGCGCTCCCTCTCCGGCCCCTCTGCTCTCCCTCTCCAGCCCCTATGCTCTCCCTCTCTGGCCCCTCTGCTCTCCCTCTCCAGCCTCTCTCTCCCTCTCCAGCCCCTCTGCTCTCCCTCTCCGGCCCCTCTGCTCTCCCTCTCCAGCCCCTCTGCTCTCCCTCTCCAGCCCCTCTCTCCCTCTCCGGCCCCTCTGCTCTCCCTCTCCAGCCCCTCTGCTCTCCCTCTCCGGCCCCTCTGCTCTCCCTCTCCTGCCCCTCTGCTCTCCCTCTCCAGCCCCTCTTCTCTCTCTCTCCGGCCCGTCTGCTCTCCCTCTCCAGCCCCTCTGCTCTCCCTCTCCAGCCCCTCTGCTCTCCCTCTCCGGCCCCTCTGCTCTCCCTCTCCGGCCCCTCTGCTCTCCCTCCCCGGCCCCTCTGCTCTCCCTCTCCGGCCCCTCTGCTCTCTCTCTCCCGCCCCTCTGCTCTCCCTCTCCGGCCCATATGCTCTCCCTCTCCAGCCCCTGTCCCCCTCTGCGGCCCCTCTGCTCTCCCTCTCCGGCCCCACGCTCCCTCTCCGGCCCCTCTGCTCTCCCTCTCCGGCCCCTCTGCTCTCCCTCTCCAGCCCCTCTGCTCTCCATCTCTGGCACCTCTGCTCTGCCTCTCCACCCCCTCTGCTCTCACTCCCCAGCCACTCTGCTCTCCCTCTCCAGCCCCTCTGCTCTCCCTCTCCGGCCCCTCTGCTGTCCCTCTCCGGCCCCTCTGCTCTCCCTCTCCGGCCCCTCTGCTCTCTCTCTCCGGCCCCTCTGCTCTCCCTCTCCGGCCCCTCTGCTCTCTCTCTCCGGCGCCTCTGCTCTCCCTCTCTAGCCCCTCTGCTCCCCCTCTCCAGACCCTCTGCTCTCCCTCTCCGGCCCCTCTGCTCTCCCTCTCCGGCCCCTCTTCTCTCCCTCTCCGGCCCCTCTGCTTTCCCTCTCTGGCCCCTCTGCTCTCCCTCTCCTGCCCCTCTGCTCTCCCTGTCCAGCCCCTCTGCTCTCCCTCTCCGGCCACTTTGCTCTCTCTCTCCGGCCCCTCTGCTCTCCCTCTCCGGCCGCTCTGCTCTCTCTCTCCGGCCCCTCTGCGCTCCCTCTCTGGCCCCCCTTCTCTCCCTCTCCAGCCCCTCTGCTCTCCCTCTCCGGCCCCTCTGCTCTCCCTCTCCGGCCTCTCTCTCCCCTTCCAGCCCCACTGCTCTCCCTCTCCGGCCCCTCTGCTCTCCCTCTCCAGCCCCTCTCTCCCTCTCCGGCCCCTCTGCTCTCTATCTCCGGCCCCTCTGCTCCCCCTCTCCAGCCCCTCTGCTCTCTCTCTCCGGCCCCTCTCTCCCTCTCCGGCCCCTCTGCTCTCCCTCTCCGGCCCATCTGCTCTCCCTCTCCAGCCCCTCTGCTCTCCCTCTCCAGCCCCTCTGCTCTACCTCTCCGGCCCCTCTGCTCTCACTCTCCAGCCCCTCTGCTCTCCCTCTCCAGCCCCTCTCTCCCTCTCCAGCCCCTCTGCTCTCCCTCTCCAGCCCCTCTCTCCCTCTCCGGCCCCTCTGCTCTCCCTCTCCAACCCCTCTGCTCTCCCTCTCCGGCCCCTCTGCTCTCCCTCTCCTGCCCCTCTGCTCTCCCTCTCCAGCCCCTCTTCTCTCTCTCTCCGGCCCGTCTGCTCTCCCTCTCCAGCCCCTCTGCACTCCCTCTCCAGCCCCTCTGCTCTCCCTCTCCGGCCCCTCTGCTCTCCCTCTCCGGCCCCTCTGCTCTCCCTCTCCGGCCCCTCTGCTCTCCCTCTCCAGCCCCTCTGCTCTCCCTCTCCGGCCCCTCTGCTCTCCCTCTCCGGCCCCTCTGCGCTCCCTCTCTGGCCCCTCTGCTCTCCCTCTCCAGCCCCTCTGCTCTCCCTCTCCGGCCCCTCTGCTCTCCCTCTCCGGCCTCTCTCTCCCTCTCCAGCCCCTCTGCTCTCCCACTCCGGCCCCCCTGCTCTCCCTCTCCAGCCCCTCTCTCCCTCTCCGGCCCTTCTGCACTCTATCTCCGGCCCCTCTGCTCCCCCTCTCCAGCCCCTCTGCTCTCCCTCTCCAGCCCCTCTCTTCCTCTCCGGCCCCTCTGCTCTCCCCCTCCAGCCCCTCTGCTCTCTCTCTCTGGCCCCTCTCTCCCTCTCCGGCCCCTCTGCTCTCCCTCTCCGGCCCATTTGCTCTACCTCTCCAGCCCCTCTGCTCTCCCTCTCCAGCCCCTCTGCTCTTCCTCTCCAGCCCCTCTGCTCTCTCTCTCCGGCCCCTCTGCTCTCCCTCTCCAGCCCCTCTGCTCTCTCTCTCCAGCCCATCTGCTCACCCTCTCCAGCACCTCTGCTCTCCCTCTCCAGCCCCTCTGCTCTCTCTCTCCGGCCCCTCTGCTCTCCCTCTCCGGCCCCTCTGCTCTCTCTCTCCGGCACCTCTGCTCTCTCTCTCCGGCCCCTCTGCTCTCCCTCTCCGGCCCCTCTGCTTTCCCTCTCCGGCCCCTCTGCTCTCCCTCTCCAGCCCCTCTGCTCTCCCTCTCCAGCCCCTCTGCTCTCTCTCTCCGGCCCCTCTGCTCTCCCTCTCTGGCCCCCCTTCTCTCTCTCTCCGGCCCCTCTGCGCTCCCTCTCCGGCCCCTCTGCTCTCCCTCTCCAGCCCCTATGCTCTCCCTCTCTGGCCCCTCTGCTCTCCCTCTCCAGCCTCTCTCTCCCTCTCCAGCCCCTCTGCTCTCCCTCTCCGGCCCCTCTGCTCTCCCTCTCCAGCCCCTCTGCTCTCCCTGTCCAGCCCCTCTGCTCTCCCTCTCCGGCCCCTCTGCTCTCCCTCTCCGGCCCCTCTACTCTCTCTCTCCGGCCCCTCTGCGCTCCCTCTCTGGCCCCTCTGCTCTCCCTCTCCAGCCCCTCTGCTCTCCCTCTCCGGCCCCTCTGAGCTCCCTCTCCGGCCTTTCTCTCCCTCTCCAGCCCCTCTGCTCTCCCTCTCCGGCCCCTCTGCTCTCCCTCTCCAGCCCCTCTCTCTCATTTCCGGCCCCTCTGCTCTCTATCTCCGGCCCCTCTGCTCTCCCTCTCCAGCCCCTCTGTTCTCCCTCTCCAGCCCCTCTCTCCCTCTCCAGCCCCTCTGCTCTCCCTCTCCAGCCCCTCTGCTCTCTCTCTCCAGCCCCTCTCTCCCTCTCCGGCCCATCTGCTCTCCCTCTCCGGCCCACCTGCTCGCCCTCTCCAGCCACTCTGCTCTCCCTCTCCAGCCCCTCTGCTCTCCCTCTCCAGCCCCTCTGCTCTCTCTCTCCGGCCCCTCTGCTCTCCCTCTCCAGCCCCTCTGCTCTCACTCTCCAGCCCCTCTGCTCTCCCTCTCCAGCCCCTCTGCTCTCTCTCTGCGGCCCCTCTGCTCTCTCTCTCCGGCCCCTCTGCTCTCTTTCTCCGGCGCCTCTGCTCTCCCTCTCTAGCCCCTCTGCTCCCCTCTCCAGACCCTCTGCTCTCCCTCTCCGGCCCCTCTGCTCTCCCTCTCCGGCCCCTCTGCTCTCCCTCTCAGGCACTCTGCTTTCCCTCTCCGGCCCCTCTGCTCTCCCTCTCCGGCCCCTCTGCTCTCCCTGTCCAGCCCTCTGCTCTCCCTCTCCGGCCACTCTGCTCTCTCTCTCCGGCCCCTCTGCTCTCCCTCTCCGGCCCCTCTGCTCTCTCTCTCCGGCCCCTCTGCGCTCCCTCACTGGCCCCTCTGCTCTCCCTCTCCAGCCCCTCTGCTCTCCCTCTCCGGCCCCTCTGCTCTCCCTCTCCAGCCCCTCTCTCCCTCTCCGGCCCCTCTGCTCTCTATCTCCGGCCCCTCTGCTCCCCCTCTCCAGCCCCTCTGCTCTCCCTCTCCAGCCACTCTCTCCCTCTCCGGCCCCTCTGCTCTCCCCCTCCAGCCCCTCTGCTCTCTCTCTCCGGCCCCTCTCTCCCTCTCCGGCCCCTCTGCTCTCCCTCTCAGGCCCATCTGCTCTCCCTCTCCAGCCCCTCTGCTCTCCCTCTCCAGCCCCTCTGCTCTCCCTCTCCAGCCTCTCTGCTCTCTCTCTCCGGCCCCTCTGCTCTCCCTCTCCGGCCCCTCTGCTCTCTCTCTCCGGCACCTCTGCTCTCCCTCTCCAGCCCCTCTGCTCCCCTTCTCCGGCCCCTCTGCTCTCCCTCCCCGGCCCCTCTGCTCTCTCTCTCCGGTCCCTCTGCTCTCCCTCTCCGGCCGCTCTGCTCTCCCTCTCCGGCCCCTCTGCTCTCCCTCTCCAGACCCTCTGCTCTCCCTCTCCGGCCCCTCTGCTCTCCCTCTCCGGCCGCTCTGCTCTCTCTCTCCGGCCCCTCTGCTCTCCCTCTCCGTCCCCTCTGCTTTCCCTCTCCGGCCACTCTGCTCTCCCTCTCCAGCCCCTCTGCTCTCCCTCTCCAGCCCCTCTGCTCTCTCGCTCCGGCCCCTCTGCTCTCCGTCTCTGGCCCCTCTGCTCTCCCTCTCCAGCCCCTCTGCTCTCCCTCTCCGGCCCCTCTGCTCTCCCTCTCCGGCCTCTCTCTCCCTCTCCAGCCCCTCTGCTCTCCCTCTCCGGCCCCTCTGCTCTCCCTCTCCAGCCCCTCTCTCCCTCTCCGGCCCCTCTGCTCTCTATCTCCGGCCCCTCTGCTCTCCCTCTCCAGCCCCTCTGTTCTCCCTCTCCAGCCCCTCTCTCCCGCTCCGGCCCTCTGCTCTCCCATTTCCGTCCCAACTGCTCTCCCTCTCCAGCCCCTCTTCTCTCCCTCTCCAGCCCCTCTGCTCTCACTCTCCAGCCCCTCTGCTCTCTCTCTCCGGCCCCTCTGCTCTCCCTCTCCAGCCCCTCTGCTCTCACTCTCCAGCCCTTCTGCTCACCCTCTCCAGCACATCTGCTCTCCTCTCCAGCCCCTCTGCTCTCACTCTCCAGCCCTTCTGCTCACCCTCTCCAGCACATCTGCTCTCCCTCTCCAGCCCCTCTGCTCTCCCTCTCCGGCCCCTCTGCTCTCCCTCTCCGGCCCCTCTGCTCTCCCTCTCCGGCCCCTCTGCTCTGCCTCTCCAGCCCCTCTGCTCTCCCTGTCCAGCCCCTCTGCTCTCCCTCTCCGGCCTCTCTGCTCTCTCTCTCCGGCCCCTCTGCTCTCCCTCTCCGGCCCCTCTGCTCTCTCCCTCCGGCCCCTCTGCGCTCCCTCTCTGGCCCCTCTGCTCTCCCTCTCCAGCCCCTCTGCTCTCCCTCTCCGGCCCCTCTGCTCTCCCTCTCCGGCCTCTCTCTCCCTCTCCAGCCCCTCTGCTCTCCCACTCCGGCCCCCCTGCTCTCCCTCTCCAGCCCCTCTCTCCCTCTCCGGCCCTTCTGCTCTCTATCTCCGGCCCCTCTGCTCCCCCTCTCCAGCCCCTCTGCTCTCCCTCTCCAGCCCCTCTCTCCCTCTCCGGCCCCTCTGCTCTCCCCCTCCAGCCCCTCTGCTCTCTCTCTCTGGCCCCTCTCTCCCTCTCCGGCCCCTCTGCTCTCCCTCTCCGGCCCATTTGCTCTCCCTCTCCAGCCCCTCTGCTCTCCCTCTCCAGCCCCTCTGCTCTTCCTCTCCAGCCCCTCTGCTCTTTCTCTCCGGCCCCTCTGCTCTCCCTCTCCAGCCCCTCTGCTCTCTCTCTCCAGCCCATCTGCTCACCCTCTCCAGCACCTCTGCTCTCCCTCTCCAGCCCCTCTGCTCTCTCTCTCCGGCCCCTCTGCTCTCCCTCTCCGGCTCCTCTGCTCTCTCTCTCCGGCACCTCTGCTCTCTCTCTCCGGCCCCTCTGCTCTCCCTCTCCGGCCCCTCTGCTTTCCCTCTCCGGCCCCTCTGCTCTCCCTCTCCAGCCCCTCTGCTCTCCCTCTCCAGCCCCTCTGCTCTCTCTCTCCGGCCCCTCTGCTCTCCCTCTCTGGTCCCTCTGCTCTCTCTCTCCGGCCCCTCTGCGCTCCCTCTCCGGCCCCTCTGCTCTCCCTCTCCAGCCCCTATGCTCTCCCTCTCTGGCCCCTCTGCTCTCCCTCTCCAGCCTCTCTCTCCCTCTCCAGCCCCTCTGCTCTCCCTCTCCGGCCCCTCTGCTCTCCCTCTCCAGCCCCTCTGCTCTCCCTCTCCAGCCCCTCTCTCCCTCTCCGGCCCCTCTGCTCTCCCTCTCCAGCCCCTCTGCTCTCCCTCTCCGGCCCCTCTGCTCTCCCTCTCCTGCCCCTCTGCTCTCCCTCTCCAGCCCCTCTTCTCTCTCTCTCCGGCCCGTCTGCTCTCCCTCTCCAGCCCCTCTGCTCTCCCTCTCCAGCCCCTCTGCTCTCCCTCTCCGGCCCCTCTGCTCTCCCTCTCCGGCCCCTCTGCTCTCCCTCCCCGGCCCCTCTGCTCTCCCTCTCCGGCCCCTCTGCTCTCTCTCTCCCGCCCCTCTGCTCTCCCTCTCCGGCCCATATGCTCTCCCTCTCCAGCCCCTGTCCCCCTCTGCGGCCCCTCTGCTCTCCCTCTCCGGCCCCACGCTCCCTCTCCGGCCCCTCTGCTCTCCCTCTCCGGCCCCTCTGCTCTCCCTCTCCAGCCCCTCTGCTCTCCATCTCTGGCCCCTCTGCTCTGCCTCTCCACCCCCTCTGCTCTCACTCCCCAGCCACTCTGCTGTCCCTCTCCAGCCCCTCTGCTCTCCCTCTCCGGCCCCTCTGCTGTCCCTCTCCGGCCCCTCTGCTCTCCCTCTCCGGCCCCTCTGCTCTCTCTCTCCGGCCCCTCTGCTCTCCCTCTCCGGCCCCTCTGCTCTCTCTCTCCGGCGCCTCTGCTCTCCCTCTCTAGCCCCTCTGCTCCCCCTCTCCAGACCCTCTGCTCTCCCTCTCCGGCCCCTCTGCTCTCCCTCTCCGGCCCCTCTTCTCTCCCTCTCCGGCCCCTCTGCTTTCCCTCTCTGGCCCCTCTGCTCTCCCTCTCCTGCCCCTCTGCTCTCCCTGTCCAGCCCCTCTGCTCTCCCTCTCCGGCCACTTTGCTCTCTCTCTCCGGCCCCTCTGCTCTCCCTCTCCGGCCGCTCTGCTCTCTCTCTCCGGCCCCTCTGCGCTCCCTCTCTGGCCCCCCTTCTCTCCCTCTCCAGCCCCTCTGCTCTCCCTCTCCGGCCCCTCTGCTCTCCCTCTCCGGCCTCTCTCTCCCCTTCCAGCCCCACTGCTCTCCCTCTCCGGCCCCTCTGCTCTCCCTCTCCAGCCCCTCTCTCCCTCTCCGGCCCCTCTGCTCTCTATCTCCGGCCCCTCTGCTCCCCCTCTCCAGCCCCTCTGCTCTCTCTCTCCGGCCCCTCTCTCCCTCTCCGGCCCCTCTGCTCTCCCTCTCCGGCCCATCTGCTCTCCCTCTCCAGCCCCTCTGCTCTCCCTCTCCAGCCCCTCTGCTCTACCTCTCCGGCCCCTCTGCTCTCACTCTCCAGCCCCTCTGCTCTCCCTCTCCAGCCCCTCTCTCCCTCTCCGGCCCCTCTGCTCTCCCTCTCCAGCCCCTCTGCTCTCCCTCTCCGGCCCCTCTGCTCTCCTTCTCCTGCCCCTCTGCTCTCCCTCTCCAGCCCCTCTTCGCTCTCTCTCCGGCCCCTCTACTCTCCCTCTCCGGCCCCTCTGCTCTCCCGCTCCAGCCCCTCTGCTCTCCCTCTCCGGCCCCTCTGCTCTCCCTCTCCGGCCCCTCTGCTCTCCCTCTCCAGCCCCTCTGCTCTCCCTCTCCGGCCGTTCTGCTCTCCCACTCCGACCCCTCTGCTCTCCCTCTCCGGCCCATCTGCTCTCTCTCTCTCGCCCCTCAGCTATCCCTCTCCAGCCCCTCTGCTCTCCCTCTCCAGCCCCTCTGCTCTCCCTCTCCGGCCCTCTGCTCTCTCTCTCCCGCCCCTCTGCTCTCCCTCTCCGGCCCCTCTGCTCTCCCTCTCCAGCCCCTGTCCCCCTCTCCGGCCCCTCTGCTCTCCCTCTCCGGCCCCTCTCTCCCTCTCCGGCCCCTCTGCTCTCCCTCTCCGGCCCCTCTGCTCTCCATCTCCAGCCCCGCTGCTCTCCATCTCTGGCCCCTCTGCTCTCCCTCTCCAGCCCCTCTGCTCTCCCTCCCCAGCCCCTCTGCTCTCCCTCTCCAGCCCCTCTGCTCTCCCTCACCGGCCCCTCTGCTGTCCCTCTCCGGCCCCTCTGCTCTCCCTCTCCGGCCCCTCTGCTCTCCCTCTCCGGCCCCTCTGCTATCCCTCTCCGGCCCCCCTGCTCTCCCTCTCCAGCCCCTCTGCTCTCTCTCTCCGGCCCCTCTGCTCTCCCTCTCCGGCCCCTCTGCTCTCTCTCTCCGGCGCCTCTGCTCTCCCTCTCTAGCCCCTCTGCTCCCCCTCTCCAGACCCACAGCTCTCCCTCTCCGGCCCCTCTGCTCTCCCTCTCCGGCCCCTCTGCTCTCCCTCTCCGGCCCCTCTGCTTTCCCTCTCTGGCCCCTCTGCTCTCCCTCTCCAGCCCTCTGCTCTCCCTGTCCAGCCCCTCTGCTCTCCCTCTCCGGCCACACTGCACTCTCTCTCCGGCCCCTCTGCTCTCCCTCTCCGGCCCCTCTGCACTCTCTCTCCGGCCCCTCTGCGCTCCCTCTCCGGCCCCCTCTGCTCTCCCTCTCCAGCCCCTCTGCTCTCCCTCTCCGGCCCCTCTGCTCTCCCTCTCCGGCCTCTCTCTCCCCTTCCAGCCCCTCTGCTCTCCCTCTCCGGCCCCTCTGCTCTCCCTCTCCAGCCCCTCTCTCTCCTCTCCGGCCCCTCTGCTCTCTATCTCCGGCCCCTCTGCTCCCCCTCTCCTGCCCCTCTGCTCTCCCTCTCCAGCCCCTCTCTCCCACTCCGGCCCCTCTGCTCTCGCTCTCCAGCCCCTCTGCTCTCTCTCTCCGGCCCCTCTCTCCCTCTCCGGCCCCTCTGCTCTCCCTCTCCGGCCCATCTGCACTCCCTCTCCAGCCCCTCTGCTCTCCCTCTCCAGCCCCTCTGCTCTCCCTCTCCAGCCCTCTGCTCTCTCTCTCCGGCCCCTCTGCTCTCCCTCTCCAGCCCCTCTCCTCTCTCTCTCCAGCCCTTCTGCTCACCCGCTCCAGCACCTCTGCTCTCCCTCTCCAGCCCCTCTGCTCTCTCTCTCCGGCCCCTCTTGCTCTCTCTCTCCGGCCTCTCTGCTCTCTCTCTCCGGCACCTCTGCTCTCCCTTTCCAGCCCCTCTGCTCTCTCTCTCCGGCCCATCTGCACTCCATCTCCGGCCGCTCTGCTCTCCCTCTCCGGCCCCTCTGCTCTCCCTCTCCAGACCCTCTGCTCTCCCTCTCCGGCCCCTCTGCTCTCCCTCTCCGGCCCCTCTGCTCTCTCTCTCCGGCCCCTCTGCTCTCCCTCTCCGGCCCCTCTGCTTTCCCTCTCCGGCCCCTCTGCTCTCCCTCTCCAGCCCCTCTGCTCTCGCTCTCCAGCCCCTCTGCTCTCTCTCTCCGGCCCCTCTCTCCCTATCCGGCCCCTCTGCTCTCCCTCTCCGGCCCATCTGCACTCCCTCTCCAGCCCCTCTGCTCTCCCTCTCCAGCCCCTCTGCTCTCCCTCTCCAGCCCCTCTGCTCTCTCTCTCCGGCCCCTCTGCTCTCCCTCTCCAGCCCCTCTCCTCTCTCTCTCCAGCCCTTCTGCTCACCCTCTCCAGCACCTCTGCTCTCCCTCTCCAGCCCCTCTGCTCTCTCTCTCCCGGCCCTTCTGCTCTCTCTCTCTCCGGCCTCTCTGCTCTCTCTCTCCGGCACCTCTGCTCTCCCTTTCCAGCCCCTCTGCTCTCTCTCTCCGGCCCATCTGCTCTCCATCTCCGGCCGCTCTGCTCTCCCTCTCCGGCCCCTCTGCTCTCCCTCTCCAGACCCTCTGCTCTCCCTCTCCGGCCACTCTGCTCTCCCTCTCTCGGCCCCTCTGCTCTCTCTCTCCGGCCCCTCTGCTCTCCCTCTTCCGGCCCCTCTGCTTTCCCTCTCCGGCCCCTCTGCTCTCCCTCTCCAGCCCCTCTGCTCTCCCTCTCCAGCCCCTCTGCTCTCCCTCTCCGGCCCCTCTGCTCTCTCTCTCCGGCCCCTCTGCTCTCCCTCTTGGGCCGCTCTGCTCTCTCTCTCCGGCCCCTCTGCGCTCCCTCTCCGGCCCCTCTGCTCTCCCTCTCCAGCCCCTCTGCTCTCCCTCTCCGGCCCCTCTGCTCTCCCTCTCCGGCCCCTCTGCTCTCTCTCTCCGGCCCCTCTGCTCTCCCTCTCCAGCCCCTCTACTCTCCTCTCCGGCCCCTCTGCTCTCTCTCTCCGGCCCCTCTGCTCTCCCTCTTGGGCCGCTCTGCTCTCTCTCTCCGGCCCCTCTGCGCTCCCTCTCCGGCCCCTCTGCTCTCCCTCTCCAGCCCCTCTGCTCTCCCTCTCCGGCCCCTCTGCTCTCCCTCTCCGGCCCCTCTGCTATCCCTCTCCGGCCCCTCTGCTCTCCCTCTCCAGCCCCTCTGCTCTCTCTCTCCGGCCCCTCTGCTCTCCCTCTCCAGCCCCTCTGCTCTCTCTCTCCAGCTCTTCTGCTCACCCTCTCCAGCACCTCTGCTCTCCCTCTCCAGCCCCTCTGCTCTCTTTCTCCGGCCCCTCTGCGCTCCCTCTCCGGCCCCTCTGCTCTCTCTCTCCGGCGCCTCTGCTCTCCTCTCTAGCCCCTCTGCTCCCCCTCTCCAGACCCACAGCTCTCCCTCTCCGGCCCCTCTGCTCTCTCCCTCTCCGGCCCCTCTGCTCTCCCTCTCCGGCCCCTCTGCTTTCCCTCTCTGGCCCCTCTGCTCTCCCTCTCCAGCCCTTCTGCTCTCCCTGTCCAGCCCCTCTGCTCTCCCTCTCCGGCCACTCTGCACTCTCTCTCCGGCCCCTCTGCTCTCCCTCTCCGGCCCCTCTGCTCTCTCTCTCCGGCCCCTCTGCGCTCCCTCTCGGCCCCTCTGCTCTCCCTCTCCAGCCCCTCTGCTCTCCCTCTCCGGCCCTCTGCTCTCCCTCTCCGGCCTCTCTCTCCCCTTCCAGCCCCTCTGCTCTCCCTCTCCGGCCCCTCTGCTCTCCCTCTCCAGCCCCTCTCTCCCTCTCCGGCCCCTCTGCTCTCTATCTCCGGCCCCTCTGCTCCCCCTCTCCTGCCCCTCTGCTCTCCCTCTCCAGCCCCTCTCTCCTCTCCTGCCCCTCTGCTCTCGCTCTCCAGCCCCTCTGCTCTCTCTCTCCGGCCCCTCTCTCCCTCTCCGGCCCCTCTGCTCTCCCTCTCCGGCCCATCTGCTCTCCCTCTCAAGCCCCTCTGCTCTCCCTCTCCAGCCCCTCTGCTCTCCCTCTCCAGCCCCTCTGCTCTCTCTCTCCGGCCCCTCTGCTCTCCCTCTCCAGCCCCTCTCCTCTCTCTCTCCAGCCTTTCTGCTCACCCTCTCCAGCACCTCTGCTCTCCCTCTCCAGCCCCTCTGCTCTCTCTCTCCGGCCCCTCTGCTCTCACTCTCCAGCCTCTCTGCTCTCTCTCTCCGGCACCTCTGCTCTCCCTCTCCAGCCCCTCTGCTCCCCCTCTCCGGCCCCTCTGCTCTCCCTCTCCGGCCCCTCTGCTCTCTCTCTCCGGCCCCTCTGCTCTCCATCTCCGGCCGCTCTGCTCTCCCTCTCCGGCCCCTCTGCTCTCCCTCTCCAGACCCTCTGCTCTCCCTCTCCGGCCCCCTCTGCTCTCCCTCTCCGGCCCCTCTGCTCTCTCTCTCCGGCCCCTCTGCTCTCCCTCTCCGGCCCCTCTGCTTTCCCTCTCCGGCCCCTCTGCTCTCCCTCTCCAGCCCTCTGCTTTCCCTCTCCAGCCCCTCTGCTCTCCCTCTCCGGCCCCTCTGCTCTCTCTCTCCGGCCCCTCTGCTCTCCCTCTTGGGCCGCTCTGCTCTCTCCCGTCCGGCCCCTCTGCGCTTGCTCTCCGGCCCCTCTGCTCTCCCTCTCCAGCCCCTCTGCTTTCCCTCTCCGGCCCCTCTGCTCTCCCTCTCCGGCCCCTCTGCTCTCCCTCTCCGGCCCATCTGCTCTCTCTCTCCCGCCCCTCTGCTATCCCTCTCCAGCCCCTCTGCTGTCCCTCTCCAGCCCCTCTGCTCTCCCTCTCCGGCCCCTCTTCTCTCTCTCTCCGCCCCTCTGCTCTCCCTCTCCGGCCCCTCTGCTCTCCCTCTCCAGCCCCTGTCCCCCTCTCCGGCCCCTCTGCTCTCCCTCTCCGGCCCCTCTCTCCCTCTCCGGCCCCTCTGCTCTCCATCTCCGGCCCCTCTGCTCTCCCTCTCCAGCCCCTCTGCTCTCCATCTCTGGCCCCTCTGCCCTCCATCTCCAGCCCCTCTGCTCTCCCTCCCCAGCCCCTCTGCTCTCCCTCTCCAGCCCCTCTGCTCTCCATCTCTGGCCCCTCTGCTCTCCCTCTCCAGCCCCTCTGCTCTCCCTCCCCAGCCCCTCTGCTCTCCCTCTCCAGCCCCTCTGCTCTCCTCACCGGCCCCTCTGCTGTCCCTCTCCGGCCCCTCTGCTCTCCTCTCCGGCCCCTCTGCTCTCCCTCTCCGGCCCCTCTGCTATCCCTGTCTGGCCCCCCTGCTCTCCCTCTCCAGCCCCTCTGCTCTCTCTCTCCGGCCCCTCTGCTCTCCCTCTCCGGCCCCTCTGCTCTCTCTCTCCGGCGCCTCTGCTCTCCCTCTCTAGCCCCTCTGCTCCCCCTCTCCAGACCCACAGCTCTCCCTCTCCGGCCCCTCTGCTCTCCCTCTCCGGCCCCTCTGCTCTCCCTCTCCGGCCCCTCTGCTTTCCCTCTCTGGCCCCTCTGCTCTCCCTCTCCAGCCCCTCTGCTCTCCCTGTCCAGCCCCTCTGCTCTCCCTCTCCGGCCCACACTGCACTCTCTCTCCGGCCCCTCTGCTCTCCCTCTCCGGCCCCTCTGCACTCTCTCTCCGGCCCCTCTGCGCTCCCTCTCCGGCCCCTCTGCTCTCCCTCTCCAGCCCCTCTGCTCTCCCTCTCGGCCCCTCTGCTCTCCCTCTCCGGCCTGTCTCTCCCCTTCCAGCCCCTCTGCTCTCCCTCTCCGGCCACTCTGCTCTCCCTCTCCAGCCCCTCTCTCCCTCTCCGGCCCCTCTGCTCTCTATCTCCGGCCCCTCTGCTCCCCCTCTCCTGCCCCTCTGCTCTCCCTCTCCAGCC